>NW_026970003.1:605000-690000 GCF_028390025.1 Pseudophryne corroboree
ATTTGGGTATTTTTTCCCCAGTAGAACTACAGGTACCAGCGGGCCCGTTTTTCTCCCGCATGCTGGTACTTGTGGTTCTCAAAGTACCAGATTGCGGGGGAGGCTTGCTGGGACTTGTAGTACTACTGGAAAAAACAATATTCTTTCAATTTTCTCAAGGCTATCAGCCTCCCATCCGCAGCCCTTGGATGGGGGGGACAGCCTCGGGCTTCACCCCTGGCCCTTGGGTGGCTGGGGGGGGGGCCCTTGATTGAAGGGGTCCCCACTCCCCCAGGGTACCCCGGCCAGGGGTGACTAGTTGGATATTTAATGCCACGGCCGCAGGGCACTGTATAAAAGTGACCCCCGGCTGTGGCATTATCTGTCCAGCTAGTGGAGCCCGATGCTGGTGTAAAAATAATGGGGGACCCTACTCTTTTTGTCCCCCGTATTTTTTGCACCAGCACCAGGCGCAGAGCCCGGAGCTGGTTTTAAAAATACGGGGGATCCCCTGTCCGTTTTTCCCCCGGATTTTTAGAACCAGGACCGGCTCGAAGAGCCCGAGGCTGGTTATGCTTTGGAGGGGGGACCCCACGCAATTTTTCTTTTCCGGGTTTTTCACATTCCATTTAAAAAATAATAATAATAATAATAATCTTTTAAAAAATATATAAATAATACTTGTGCCTCCAAAAAAGACAAACCAAGTACCTAATCCCTTCTAATATAAATAGATATGCTATTACCCCAAAAAAATATTATTTTTTATTAGATTCCGCCTGCAAAGTGTGGCGGATTGAAAATGACGAATTTACTGTTTAAAAGCACTGTTGTCGAATTTACAAACTTCAATTGAATATACTTTTGTTGAATTGCCGCATTTGTACCATTGCAGAAAAGTCGAATTTGTCAAATGTCGAATTTTAAAAAGTCGAATTTTGAAAGGATGCAAGAATAGGCCCCGCCCCCTTCTTCACATCAGCCGTCCCCTTCTACCCCTGTACCTTGCTCTCTCCTGTCTGTGCTCTCTCCCGTCTGTAGGACTAGGCCCCGCCCCCTTCTTACCCTCCAGTGACTGCTCTCTCCTGACAAGTGGACCAGGCCTGCCCCCTACACGCTGCTGGTGTCTGCTGGTGGTGTTACTTGGTCTGGAGCTCCGTTGGGGAGAGAACTCACGTGAGCTCATTAAGAATGAGGAACTGGGATGTTTTAATTTTATTGTGAGTAGTGTAGTGTGGTGATGTAGTATGTTGTATGGGGGGTATAGTGTAACTATGAAGTGCAGCATATGGGAGAGCTATAGCATAGTGATGTAGTGTGGCATATGGGGGGTGGTAGCGCATAGGCGTGCGTACAGGGGGTGCCTGGTGCGCACAGGTTGCTGTGCCTGGTGCCCTAACGCCACGCTTGCTGTGGCACAGTGATCGCTGAGTGTGTGATCGGTGGAGCCTAGCCTGTAGCTCATTTCCGTACCTCCCACCACCGCTGCGCCCGCCCCCCCTCTGCCTGCTGCTAATACTATGCTGAGTGCATTCGTCGGCGGCCTCACTGGGGGTACTGGTGTCACCTTGCAATGTGACGTGGTGATGTCCGCCTATGCTCTCCTCCCGCCCACCCGTGCTTTCCTCCCGCTGCGGTCTCTCAGTCCTAGTGTGCCGCGGCTGCCACACCACTAGCAGTGTTCCTCTAGGGGGGACTGGGAGCCGCCGGCAGACACATTCTGCTGAGACTTACTTGTCAGTGCGGGTTCCGGATGGCAGGCGGCGGGTGGGAGGGCAGACGGGGAGCAGGTGTCACAAGGAGTGTGTGGGTAACTAATTCACAATACTTCCGCTCAACGTGGCACTGCTGGTCCTTCATCTCCCATGTCTCTTCACCAGGTGGCGGGCGGCCCGGAAATTAAGTGATGTGTTGTGCAGCAGTCAGTGTGAAGTGACTGTGAGTAACACTGATGGTGCTGATGATGCTGCTGCAGAATCGGGAAGCAATTAATTCATAAATATAATGTACTCAGTGTATTATACATACATAAACATGTACATACGTGTATTTGTGTATACATGTATATACATGAGTGTGTGTGCATATATATATATATATATATATATATATATACAGCCAGTTCCCAGGAACAAAAGTCCTCCCCCGCTTCCGCTAAGTCCACAGCATGACGCTGGGGCTCCACTGGTGGAGCCAGGTGCGGTGGGGGCCCGTCTCAAGTGCTTCAGCAATCAGTGGGCTTGCTCACAGGTGGATCCCTGGATTCTACAAGTAGTGTCTCAGGGATTCAAGCTGGAATTCGAGACGTCTCCCCCTCGCCGTTTCCTAAAATCTGCCTTGCCAACATCTCCCTTGGACAGGGAGGCTGTGATAGAGGCAAATTCACAAGCTGTATTTGCAGCAGGTGATAGTCAAGGTACCCCTCCTTCAACAAGGAAGGGGTTACTATTCCACAATGTTTGTGGTACCGAAACCGGACGGTTCGGTGAGACCCATTTTAAATTTTAAATCTTTGAACACGTATATAAAACGGTTCAAGTTCAAGATGGAATCGCTCAGGGCGGTTATCTCAAGCCTGGAGGAAGGGGATTACATGGTATCACTGGACATCAAGGATGCTTACCTGCATGTCCCCATTTACTCTCCTCACCAGGAGTACCTCAGATTTGTGGTACAGGACTGTCATTCTGCGGCGGGACTGCCGCATTCTAGATCAGTAAAAGCCCATTCCACGGGGAAGGTGGGCTCTTCTTGGGCGGCTGCCCGAGGGGTCTCTGCTTTACAACTTTGCCGAGCTGCTACTTGGTCGGGGTCAAACACATTTGCAAGATTTTACAAGTTTGACACCCTGGCTGAGGAGGACCTAGAGTTCGCTCATTCGGTGCTGCAGAGTCATCCGCACTCTCCCTCCCGTTTGGGAGCTTTGATATAATCCCCATGGTCCTTACGGAGTCCCAGCATCCACTTAGGACGTCAGAGAAAATAAGATTTTACTCACCGGTAAATCTATTTCTCGTAGTCCGTAGTGGATGCTGGGCGCCCATCCCAAGTACTTGTACATAGTTATTGTTAACAAAAGGGTTATTGTTGAGAGCCATCTGTGCAGAGGCTCCGTTGTTGTCATACTGTTAACTGGGTATAATATCACGAGTTGTACGGTGTGATTGGTGTGGCTGGTATGAGTCTTACCCGGGATTCAAAATCCTTCCTTAGTGTCAGCTCTTCCGGGCACAGTATCCTAACTGAGGTCTGGAGGAGGGTCATAGGGGGAGGAGCCAGTGCACACCAGGTAGTCCTAAAGCTCTCTTTAGTTGTGCCAAGTCTCCTGCGGAGCCGCTATTCCCCATGGTCCTTACGGAGTCCCAGCATCCACTACGGACTACGAGAAATAGATTTACCGGTGAGTAAAATCTTATTATATATATATATATATATATATATATATATATATATATGACTTGGGGTTTGTTTTATTAGATAGAGCATGTCCCTGTGAAGTGCCTTTTGGGGTTGTGGTTTTTCAGAAAGTTACAGGTTTTTTTTAATTAAGAGAAATATGCCCCATTATAGAGATCGGGCATTTCAATTTGTTGCGCCTGCGCAGTGGCCGCCAGCAGGGGGTGTACTAGAGTGCCTTCTCTTGAGAGCCGCAATATGGCCGCCTTCTCCCCGGTTATTCTGTAAATAGGAAAATAACCTCACAGGTTCACATAGGGCAGAGTTGCCACTACTAGTGCAGGGCTGTAACTTACAGTACTAAGGAAAAGCCATATACTAAAGCGGCACGGTGACCTCACCCCTCTCAGAGACACCAGGGCGCAGCACACTGGTGCACACACCTGTTAGCTCAGGGCAGCACTATAGGACCCTCCTGTAATGCTGTGCTGGCGGCGTGTAGTGATCAGGGCACTGGGAGACTGGCTGGCTGGTCTCCGTCTCTGCTGCCTATAGAACTTCCACCTCTGTTATATATCAGGGCTGCTCTCCTGTTATGATTCCAATACTCTGGTCTGGGGATATCATATAGCAAGGACCTGAGTACTGGAACGTAATGCTTGGAAACGGAGTGGGAACGGGAATATCCCCTGGCGCCCTATCTCCGTTGTCTCGTCCGTGCTGTCAGAAATCTCTTGCGAGACTATGGTTGCTTGGGCCCATGGCAGCCGCGTTTGAAGGGCGGATTACGTCTGCCCAACTCCGATGCCCCCTCAGGTCTTAATGGGAGACAAAGAGAAATCCGAGACAGGGTGATAACAAGGGGCCCTCTACTAAACAACAAAGCCAGGGGCTCAAAACTAACTTTAAACTAGAGTATGTGCGGAAAACCGCCAGGGAAAAGGACAACCAAAATACCCACTTGTCCACTCTTCTACCCGGCACCGGCGAGTTCCGGAGAGGAGTGTGGGAGCGTAAACCTCCGCAAATGCACCAACACAGAATACAAAATAAAGCGGCCTAGGCCGCAGCACGCGGCAGAGCCGCCACTCACGAAAACCACACGAGATCCTCTAGCGACTGTTGCGGGTAAATGAGGACTGGAAGACTCCTTGGGAAGAGATGACAACACTAAGATTCAGGAACTCTGAGGACAGGAATGACCGGACACAGCAGAACTGGAACAGACGTCAGCAAACCAAAGCAGCATGCAGGAAGCTATTACCGGCGTCTGTGTGAAGCACTGAGAAGGTATTTAGCAGGGAGTCCTTCAATCAGAAGTTCAGAGCCTGATTAGCACAATGCCGTGCAGCTGCCTTGCTGCACGACCAGAAGACAAGTGAGTGTGTGTAGTTCACTTGATTGACCCTGCAAGGGGAGCGCAGTCCGTCCGTGGCGTCCCCGTTGCTAGGGTCCAGGCGGCTCAGCGCGCCCGGCGTCCTAGCACGCTCGGCGTCCCTAGTTGCTAGGCGCCGGGCCGCGAGGACATCGCGGACCACGGCGCCTAACACCTGTGTGTTCTCTTCCTCTCCTACCTCACACTGGAACTGGCCGCCCAGAGAACGAGAGGGCAGCGGCTGACATCAGAGAGGGTGCAGCAATCTGTGTGGGCAGAGCCCCTCACAGCAAGGTGTCCTTATGCTGTGCCCCGTGTAATCACTGTGATCCATACAGACTCACCCTGGTATGCTCTCTATTATTTATTTTTTTACACTGCGGCATGCTCGAGGGAAGGGAGCAGGCACCACCCCACCGCCACTACTCCTCCGCCAGCATCACTGCCGAGCCGGTCAGTGTTCCGGCGGCAATGAGCAGTAGGCAGCCACCAGCAACAACAGTCAGGAAGCTGTTACTCCCGGCAGCAGTAGCGTCAAGCTGCAATTCAGCCAGCGGCACGATGATCCGGGAGACAGTGGCAGCACAGGGAAGCAGTACCCCCTCCAATCGCAGCACCAACTAGGAGAGTGAGGCAGCAACCTGCCCCCAGCAGCAGCACCACCCTGATGATAGGTAAGATGCATTTTGGTGTCACAAGAAGGTGGCCGGAGTAGTGGCTGGCTGTGGTCACACCCCGGGGAAAAGTGATAGTGATTTCAGTGTTTCCTTGCGCGGGGATTGGATGTGTAGATGTATGGAGGCTATGTATGTATAGATGTGAGCGGCAGTGTGCGGATGTATGAGAGCGGCAGTGTGCGGATGTATGAGAGCGGCAATGTACGGCTGTATAACTGCGTCGGTGTGCGGCTGTATGAGTGCGATGGTGTGCGGCTGTATGCGTGCGGCGGTGTGCGGCTGTAAGAGTGCGGTAGAGTGCGGCTGTAAGAGTGCGGCTGTAAGAGTACGGCTGTAAGAGTACGGCTGTAAGAGTACGGCTGTAAGAGTGCGGGGTTGTACGGATGTATGAGAGCGGGGTTGTACGGATGTATGAGAGCGGCAGTGTATGGATGTATGAGAGCAACAGTGTACAGTTGTGTGAGAGCGGCAGTGTGCGGATGTATGAGGGTGGCGGTGTACGGATGTATGAGAGCGGCAGTGTATGGATGGCAGCGTCATAGGGAGGGATGTCGGAATGCTGTTATAGGGTTCCTAATACAAAATGCCACGTTGGGCTTGATGGGCAGGTAGTGCGGCAAGCACACCCAAATTGGCATTTGACGTCGCCTGCAGTCCACACTGTTGTGAGGAGTCAGAGTTAATTTTGACTGTGTAGTGACCTACCGCCCGTCCCCTCCTCGCATCTGAGCAGCAGGTCAGGCTCTTATTTTCTTTTTAATCAGGAGAGGCCGAGTGAACTGTGAGCAGGGGGGCAGAGCTACATGGGACCCAGAGGGGCTGCTGTGCTGTCAGAGAGGGAGAGGAAGAGAGAGATGAAGCTACTGCAGATCTCCAGCTGATTGTGAGGTGCCGGGTTGAAGGGTGATGTGATCACCCTTCTCCCTCGCTGCCGCTGGGGACCGCATCTAGGCTTCCTCCATCGAGGGCATGCGGCGCAGCAGTGGGCAGCGTGTAATGAGTTTGTCTGACTCATTATACTGCTGCCTGTTGTGGACACCTCCGTCCGTACGGACTGGTGTACATGCCCAGCACAGAGGTGACAGTGTTGGTGGAAGTGCTGCCCAGTTCTGACCCTGCAGGCCTCCCTGATCTGACTGCGGCCGCTGCTACTGCTGCGGCCCGAAACCCCTGCCGGTCCCCTCCATAGACTTCTGCCTGTCCAGCGCTGAGGTACTAGGGGTATCCCAGCTGCGGGAAGGGTATGTCTCTGGCTTTCTCTCCGGCAGGGGAAGGTGACAGCGGCGGAGGAAGTGTTGCCCACCTCAGACACTGCAGGCCTCCCCGATCCAGCTGCGGCCACAGCTGATGCTGCCAGAACCCCCTGCTGGTCTCCTTT
Organism: Pseudophryne corroboree; assembly: GCF_028390025.1. Lineage (NCBI taxonomy): Eukaryota > Metazoa > Chordata > Amphibia > Anura > Myobatrachidae > Pseudophryne > Pseudophryne corroboree. The sequence goes on from NW_026970003.1 coordinate 611,806, forward strand.
GTTGACTGCCGCATGGCCAGTGCTGAAGTACTGGGGGTAGGCCAGCTACGGGAAGAGTGTCTCTGCCTCGGGCTCTCTCTCTCTGTCAGGGGAAGGAAGGGCTGATTCTCTGGCACAACAGGGAGGGCTAGGCTGCAGGAACACAGCACTGGAAGAAACAGGAGGCCGAACTCATGACCAAAAAGTGAGCAGTGCAGTGATCAGCCCCCTAGTCTTTCCCTCTCTCTGGGTGCAGAGCTGTATTCTACAGAGAGAGCTGGGATGGGAAGAAGGGGAACGGCACCTGAAACACACATACACGCGCGGCACCTGACACACACATACACGCGCAACACCTGACACACACACATACACGTGCGGCACCTGACACACACACACACACGTAGCATCAGACACAATAAAATAAACATGCAGCACCTGACCCACACATAAAGTTGCAGCACCTGACCCACACAAAGTTGGCTTCAACCCTCGTCTGCATATGAAAAGAGAAAAGGGGCGTGCAGGGCATGGCGGCCTTTTGCGGCACTTGGATGACCCCTAGTTCGCATTAAACACCTCCACCCTACTTCGGTGTGGGGCTCATGTTGGCTATGCCCCAGCCCATGAAGCATTCAAGCTGATTACTTGCAGCAGCTGGGCACTGTTGCCAGAGTCTCATACAATGACTCTGAACCTCTAAGCACAACAGTGCCCAAGCAACCATAGTCTCGCAAGAGATTTCTGACAGCACGGGCGAGACAACGGAGATAGGGCGCCAGGGGCTATTCCCGTTCCCACTCCCTTTCCAAGCATTACGTTCCAGTACTCAGGTCCTTGCTATAAGATATCCCCAGACCAGAGTATTGGAATCATAACAGGAGAGCAGCCCTGATATTTAACAGAGGTGGAAGTTCTATAGGCAGCAGAGACGGAGACCAGCCAGCCAGTCTCCCAGTGCCCTGATCACTACACGCCGCCAGCACAGCATTACAGGAGGGTCCTATAGTGCTGCCCTGAGCTAACAGGTGTGTGTACCAGTGTGCTGCTCCCTGGTGTCTCTGAGAGGGGTGAGGTCACCGCGCCGCTTTAGTATATGGCTTTTCCTTAGTACTGTAAGTTACAGCCCTGCACTAGTAGTGGCAACTCTGCCTTATGTGAACCTGTGAGGTTATTTTCCTATTTACAGAATAACCGGGGAGAAGGCGGCCATATTGCGGCTCTCAAGAGAAGGCACTCTAGTACACCCCCTGCTGGCGGCCACTGCGCAGGCGCAACAAATTGAAATGCCCGATCTCTATAATGGGGCATATTTCTCTTAATTAAAAAAAACCTGTAACTTTCTGAAAAACCACAACCCCAAAAGGCACTTCACAGGGACATGCTCTATCTAATAAAACAAACCCCAAGTCATATATATATATATATATATATATATATATATAATAAGATTTTACTCACCGGTAAATCTATTTCTCGTAGTCCGTAGTGGATGCTGGGACTCCGTAAGGACCATGGGGAATAGCGGCTCCGCAGGAGACTTGGCACAACTAAAGAGAGCTTTAGGACTACCTGGTGTGCACTGGCTCCTCCCCCTATGACCCTCCTCCAGACCTCAGTTAGGATACTGTGCCCGGAAGAGCTGACACTAAGGAAGGATTTTGAATCCCGGGTAAGACTCATACCAGCCACACCAATCACACCGTACAACTCGTGATATTATACCCAGTTAACAGTATGACAACAACGGAGCCTCTGCACAGATGGCTCTCAACAATAACCCTTTTGTTAACAATAACTATGTACAAGTACTTGGGATGGGCGCCCAGCATCCACTACGGACTATGAGAAATAGATTTACCGGTGAGTAAAATCTTATTTTCTCTGACGTCCTAAGTGGATGCTGGGACTCCGTAAGGACCATGGGGATTATATCAAAGCTCCCAAACGGGAGGGAGAGTGCGGATGACTCTGCAGCACCGAATGAGCGAACTCTAGGTCCTCCTCAGCCAGGGTGTCAAACTTGTAAAATCTTGCAAATGTGTTTGACCCCGACCAAGTAGCAGCTCGGCAAAGTTGTAAAGCAGAGACCCCTCGGGCAGCCGCCCAAGAAGAGCCCACCTTCCTCGTGGAATGGGCTTTTACTGATCTAGGATGCGGCAGTCCCGCCGCAGAATGACAGTCCTGTACCACAAATCTGAGGTACTCCTGGTGAGGAGAGTAAATGGGGACATGCAGGTAAGCATCCTTGATGTCCAGTGATACCATGTAATCCCCTTCCTCCAGGCTTGAGATAACCGCCCTGAGCGATTCCATCTTGAACTTGAACCGTTTTATATACGTGTTCAAAGATTTAAAATTTAAAATGGGTCTCACCGAACCGTCCGGTTTCGGTACCACAAACATTGTGGAATAGTAACCCCTTCCTTGTTGAAGGAGGGGTACCTTGACTATCACCTGCTGCAAATACAGCTTGTGAATTTGCCTCCATCACAGCCTCCCTGTCCAAGGGAGATGTTGGCAAGGCAGATTTTAGGAAACGGCGAGGGGGAGACGTCTCGAATTCCAGCTTGAATCCCTGAGACACTACTTGTAGAATCCAGGGATCCACCTGTGAGCAAGCCCACTGATTGCTGAAGCACTTGAGACGGGCCCCCACCGCACCTGGCTCCACCAGTGGAGCCCCAGCGTCATGCTGTGGACTTAGCGGAAGCGGGGGAGGACTTTTGTTCCTGGGAACTGGCTGTATATATATATATATATATATGCACACACACTCATGTATATACATGTATACACAAATACACGTATGTACATGTTTATGTATGTATAATACACTGAGTACATTATATTTATGAATTAATTGCTTCCCGATTCTGCAGCAGCATCATCAGCACCATCAGTGTTACTCACAGTCACTTCACACTGACTGCTGCACAACACATCACTTAATTTCCGGGCCGCCCGCCACCTGGTGAAGAGACATGGGAGATGAAGGACCAGCAGTGCCACGTTGAGCGGAAGTATTGTGAATTAGTTACCCACACACTCCTTGTGACACCTGCTCCCCGTCTGCCCTCCCACCCGCCGCCTGCCATCCGGAACCCGCACTGACAAGTAAGTCTCAGCAGAATGTGTCTGCCGGCGGCTCCCAGTCCCCCCTAGAGGAACACTGCCAGTGGTGTGGCAGCCGCGGCACACTAGGACTGAGAGACCGCAGCGGGAGGAAAGCACGGGTGGGCGGGAGGAGAGCATAGGCGGACATCACCACGTCACATTGCAAGGTGACACCAGTCCCCCCAGTGAGGCCGCCGACGAATGCACTCAGCATAGTATTAGCAGCAGGCAGAGGGGGGGCGGGCGCAGCGGTGGTGGGAGGTACGGAAATGAGCTACAGGCTAGGCTCCACCGATCACACACTCAGCGATCACTGTGCCACAGCAAGCGTGGCGTGCAGCGGTGCTGGACATTAGGGAGTGCCTGTGCGCACCAGGCACCCCCTGTACGCACGCCTATGCGCTACCACCCCCCATATGCCACACTACATCACTATGCTATAGCCCTCCCATATGCTGCACTTCATAGTTACACTATACCCCCCATACAACATACTACATCACCACACTACACTACTCACAATAAAATGAAAACATCCCAGTTCCTCATTCTTAATGAGCTCACGTGAGTTCTCTCCCCAACGGAGCTCCAGACCAAGTAACAATGAAGACACCAGCAGTGTGTAGGGGGCAAGCCTGGTCCACTTGTCAGGAGAGAGCAGTCACTGGAGGGTAAGAAGGGGGCGGGGCCTAGTCCTACAGACAGGAGAGAGCACAGACAGGAGAGAGCAAGGTACAGGGGTAGAAGGGGACGGCTGATGTGAAGAAGGGGGCGGGCCTATTCTTGCATCCTTTCAAAATTCGACTTTTTAAAATTCGACATTTGACAAATTCGACTTTTCTGCAATGGTACAAATGCGGCAATTCAACAAAAGTATATTCAATTGAAGTTTGTAAATTCGACAACAGTGCTTTTAAACAGTAAATTCGTCATTTTCAATCCGCCACACTTTGCAGGCGGAATCTAATAAAAAATAATATTTTTTTGGGGTAATAGCATATCTATTTATATTAGAAGGGATTAGGTACTTGGTTTGTCTTTTTTGGAGGCACAAGTATTATTTATATATTTTTTAAAAGATTATTATTATTTTTTTTATTTTTTAAATGGAATGTGAAAAACCCGGAAAAGAAAAATTGCGTGGGGTCCCCCCTCCAAAGCATAACCAGCCTCGGGCTCTTCGAGCCGGTCCTGGTTCTAAAAATCCGGGGGAAAAACGGACAGGGGATCCCCCGTATTTTTAAAACCAGCTCCGGGCTCTGCGCCTGGTGCTGGTGCAAAAAATACGGGGGACAAAAAGAGTAGGGTCCCCCATTATTTTTACACCAGCATCGGGCTCCACTAGCTGGACAGATAATGCCACAGCCGGGGGTTACTTTTATACAGTGCCCTGCGGCCGTGGCATTAAATATCCAACTAGTCACCCCTGGCCGGGGTACCCTGGGGGAGTGGGGACCCCTTCAATCAAGGGGTCCCCCCCCAGCCACCCAAGGGCCAGGGGTGAAGCCCGAGGCTGTCCCCCCCATCCAAGGGCTGCGGATGGGAGGCTGATAGCCTTGAGAAAATTGAAAGAATATTGTTTTTTCCAGTAGTACTACAAGTCCCAGCAAGCCTCCCCCGCAATCTGGTACTTTGAGAACCACAAGTACCAGCATGCGGGAGAAAAACGGGCCCGCTGGTACCTGTAGTTCTACTGGGGAAAAAATACCCAAATAAAAACAGGACACAGACACCGTGAAAGTATAACTTTATTTCACACCTGCCGACACACACATACTTACCTATGTTGACACGAAGCAGTCGGTCCTCTTCTCCAAGTAGAATCCACGGGTACCTGAAAATAAAAGATAATTATACTCACCTGATCCAGGTTCCAGATTAACTCCACGTACTTGGCAAAACAACAAACCGAACACCCGGACCAGACGGACTGAAAGGGGTCCCATGTTTACACATGGGACCCCTTTCCACGAATGCAGACATCCGAATCTCGCGGGAATCCGACAGCGGGATGATGACGTTCGGGCGCGCTCGGGTTAGCCGAGCAAGGCGGGAAGGTTCGAACCTGCCTCGGACCCATGTAAAATGGGTGAAGTTCGGGGGGTCCGGATTCCGACGAACCGAACCCACTCATCACTAGTATGTACGTGTGTGTCAGGTGCCGTGCGCGTACGTACGTACGTACGTACGTGTGTGTCAGGTGTCGTGCGTGTACGTGTGTGTGTGTGTGTGTGTGTGTCAGGTGGCGCGTACCTACATGTGTGTATGTCAGGTGCTTTGCATGTGTGTACATACACGCGTGTATGTGTCAGGTGCCGCGCGTGTACGTGTGTGTGCCAGTGTGCCAGGAGCCACGCGTGTACATGCGTGAGGGTATCAGGAGCCACGCGTATACGTACATACGTGTAGGTTTCAGGTGCCGCGCGTATACATACGTGTGTGTGTCAGGAGCCGAGCGCGTACGTACATGTGTGTGTGTCAGGAGCAACGCGCGTGTGTGTCAGAAGCCACACGTGTGCATACGTGTGTGTGTCAGGTGCCACACATGTACGTACGTACGTACGTACGTACGTACGTGTGTGTGTGTCAGGTGCCGCGCGTGTATGTGTGTGTGTCAAGTGCCGTGTGTGTACGTACGTATGTGTGTGCCTGGAGCCGCGCGTGTACATACATGTGTGTGTGTGTCTCAGGTGCTGTACGTGTATGTGTGTGTCTCAGGTGCTGCACATGTATATGTGTGTATTTCAGGTGCTGCATTTGTATGCGTCAGCTGCCACGTGGGTGTCAGGTGTTGAGCGTGTATGTGTTTGTGTCAGCTGTCGCATCTGTATGTGTGTGACTGTCAGGTGCTGCGCGTGTATGTGTGTGTCAGGTGCTGTTCATGTATGTGTGAGTGGCAGGTGCTGCGTGTGTATACGAGTGTGTGTGAGGTGCTGCGAGTGTATGTGTGTGTTAGGTGCTCTGAGTGTATATGATTGTGTGTCAGGTGCTGTGCGTGTGTGCGTTAAATGCCACATGTATATATGTGTGTGTGTGTGTCAGGTGCTGCATGTTTGTATGTGTGTGTGTGTGTGTCAGGTGCTGCATGTCTGTATGTGTGTGTGTGTCAGGCGCTGCATGTCTGTGTGTGTGTGTGTGTGTGTGTGTCAGATACTGCATGTCTGTATATGTGTGTGGGTGTGTCAGGTGATGCATGTCTGTGTGTGTGGGTGTGTCAGGTGATGCATGTGTGTGTGTGTGTGGGTGTGTCAGGTGCTGCATGTCTGTGTGTGGGTGTGTGTGTGTCTGTCAGGTGCTGCATGTGTGTGTCAGGTGCTGCATGTCTGCGTGTGTGTGTGTCAGGCGCTGTATGTCTGCGTGTGTGTGTCAGGCGCTGCATATCTGTGTCAGGTGCTGTGTGTGTGTGTGTGTGTGTGTGTGTGTGTGTGCGTGTCTGTCAGGCGCTGCGTGTCTGCGCGTGTGTCAGGCGCTGCGTGTCTGCGTGTGTCAGGCGCTGCGTGTCTGCGTGTGTGTCAGGCGCTGCGTGTCTGCGTGTGTGTCAGGCGCTGCGTGTCTGCGTGCGTGTCAGGCGCTGCGTGTGTGTCAGGCGCTGCGTGTGTGTCAGGCGCTGCGTGTCTGCATGTGTGTCAGACGCTGCGTGTGTGTCAGGCGCTGCGTGTCTGCGTGTGTGTCAGGCGCTGCGTGTGTGTCAGGCGCTGCGTGTGTGTCAGGCGCTGCGTGTCTGCGTGTGTGTCAGGCGCTGCGTGTCTGCGTGTGTGTCAGGCGCTGCGTGTCTGCGTGTGTGTCAGGCGCTGCGTGTCTGCGTGTGTGTCAGGCGCTGCGTGTCTGCGTGTTTGTGTGTCAGGTGCTGCGTGTGTGTGTCAGGTGCTGCGTGTGTGTGTGTCAGGTGCTGCGTGTCTGCGTGTGTGTCAGGTGCTGCGTGTGAGTATGTCGGGTGCTGCGTGTGTCAGGAGCATGTGAGTGTCAGGTGCGTGTGTGTGTCAGGCGCTGCGTGTGTCAGGCGCTGCGTGTGTCAGGCGCTGCGTGTGCGTGTGTGTCAGGCGCTGCCTGTGCGTCAGGCGCCGCGTGTCTATGTGCGTCAGGCGCCGCGTGTGAGTGTGTGCGTGTGTGTCAGGTCCGTGTGAGTGTCAGGTGCTGCGTCTGTGTGTGCGTGTGTCAGGTGCTGCGTGTGTGTCAGGTGCTGCGTGTGAGTGTATGCGCGTGTGTCAGGTCCGTGTTAGTGTCAGGTGCTGTGTGTGTGTGTGTCAGGTGCTGTGTGTGTGCGTGTGTGTCAGGTGCTGTGTGTGTGTGTGTATCAGGTGCTGTGTGTGTGCGTGTGTGTCAGGCGCTGCATATGCGTATGCGTGTCAGGCGTTGCATGTCTGTGTGTGTCAGGCGCTGCGTGTCTGGGGGGGTGGCCGGACACACAGCAGAGAGGGGGGGTGGCTGGACACACAGCAGAGAGGGGAGGGTGTCCGGACACACGGCAGGGAGGGGAGGGGGTAGGGGGTGGCCGAACACAGCAGGAAGAGGGGGGAGTTGCCGAACACACAGCAGGGGAGGGGAGGGGATGGTGGCCAGACAAACAGCAGGGGAGGGGAGGGGGGGGGAGGGTAGGCCGGACACACAGCAGGTGAGGGGGGTGGGGGGTGGCTGGACACACAGCAGGGAGGAGGGGTAGGCAGGACACACAGCAGGGGAGGGGAGGGTAGCCGGACACACAGCAGGGAGGGGGGGGTAGGCAGGACACACAGCAGGGGAGGGGGGGTGGCTGGACACACAGCAGGTGAGGGGGGGGGCTGGACACACAGCAGGTGAGGGGGGGCTGGACACACAGCAGGTGAGGGGGGGGGGGCTGGACACACAGCAGGCGAGGGGGGGGGGGCTGGACACACAGCAGGTGAGGGGGGGCTGGACACACAGCAGGTGAGGGGGGGGCTGGACACACAGCAGGTGAGGGGGGGGGGGCTGGACACACAGCAGGTGAGGGGGGGCTGGACACACAGCAGGTGAGGGGGGGGGGGGCTGGACACACAGCAGGTGAGGGGGGGGGGGGGCTGGACACACAGCAGGTGAGGGGGGGGGCTGGACACACAGCAGGTGAGGGGGGGGCTGGACACACAGCAGGTGAGGGGGGGGGCTGGACACGCAGCAGGTGAGGGGGGGGCTGGACACGCAGCAGGTGAGGGGGGGGGCTGGACACGCAGCAGGTGAGGGGGGGGGCTGGACACGCAGCAGGTGAGGGGGGGGGGCTGGACACGCAGCAGGTGAGGGGGGGGGGGTAGGCCGGACACACAGCAGGGGAGGGGATGGTGGCCGGACACACAGCAGGGGAGGGGAGGGTGGCCGGACACACAGCAGGGGAGGGGAGGGTGGCCGGACAAACAGCAGGGGAGGAGAGGGTGGCCGGACAAACAGCAGGGAGGGGGGGGGGGGCTGGACACACAGCAGGGGAGGAGGGGGGGGGCTGGACACACAGCAGGTGAGGGGGGGGGCTGGACACACAGCAGGTGAGGGGGGGTAGGCCGGACACACAGCAGGGAGGGGGGGGTAGGCCGCCGGACACACAGCAGGGGAGGGGAGGGTGGCCGGACAAACAGCAGGGAGGAGGGGGTAGGCCGGACACACAGCAGGTGAGGGGGGGGGGGTGGCTGGACACACAGCAGGTGAGGGGGGGGGTCTGGACACACAGCAGGGAGGGGGGGGGTAGGCCGGACAAACAGCAGGGAGGGGGGGGGTAGGCCGGACACACAGCAGGGAGGGGGGGGGGCTGGACACACAGCAGGGGGGGGGTAGGCCAGACGCACAGCAGGTGAGGGGGGTGGTGGCTGGACACACAGCAGGGAGGGGGGGGGGTAGGCCGGACACACAGCAGGTGAGGGGGGGGGGGCTGGACACACAGCAGGTGAGGGGGGGGGGCTGGACACACAGCAGGTGAGGGGGGGGGTAGGCCGGACACACAGCAGGTGAGGGGGCTGGACACACAGCAGGGAGGGAAGGGGGTAGGGGGGTGGCCTTATTATAATAACCGTGTGGGGGAGGAGTCTGTGGCGGTGGGTGAATGAGATGTGGGGGCAGGCTGCTAAGGGTGCAGGGGAGGAGGGGAAGGGAGGGGAAGGGAGCCGGATGGATCTGAATGTGAGCCGCACGTAAGGGACCATACTGATCCTCCCCACCTCAGCCCGCTGGTGCTGCTGCTGCTGCCTGACTTCTTCCGTGCAGCACAGCTGTCTTCTCCGGCTGCCGCTCCCGCACCCGCTTCAGGTGTGGGGGTACCACACCGCTCAGTAGGCAAGCGCTGTCAGTCAGGAGTCAGCGCTGCACCGGATGTCTCTTCTGGATGTCCTCTGACTTTCTCCTGCGGCGCAACTCCAGCTATTCCTCCCGCTGCGGCTCCCACTTCGGGTAAGGGGACCATATTGCTCAGTAGTGAGCACTTTCGGTAAGCCTGCGGCTGCTATGCCGCTACCCCTCTCCTCCACAGTCCTAATGGGTCGCTGCAGTCTGTAAGGGACCGCAGGTGCACACACCCAGGAACCGCTGGCTCTCCTCCCGCCACCAGCAGCTACTTTTATAACCTCAGCCTGCACGAGACCCCTTCCCTCACTCACTCTCGCTCGCTCTCCTGGCGGCCACTGCGCAGCCGCAACAAATTGAAAAGCCCTATCTCTATAATGGGGCATATTTCTCTTAATTAAAAAAACCCTATAACTTTCTGAAAAACCACAACCCCAAAAGGCACTACACTGGGGCATACTCTATCTAGTAAAACAAACCCCAAGTCTTAATTCGTCCTCTATCCGGAGTTATGCCTTCCCAAAAAATATCTAATTCACTCTATAGGAAAACGGTGTCAAAAAGCCACAAAGGAAGTCACAGAAAAAAACTGACAGTTGGAACTTTAGGTTACTCCCAATTCCTCATTTTTTATTATTTTGCCCTGAAATTTGGCATGCAGCACCGGGTGACGATTCTACACGCCCATGCCAAATTTCAGCTCAGTACGTCCAATCAGTTTTGAGGTGTAGCCCCTCAAACACCATGCCCCCATCTCAGAAGTTCCCTATGGGAGAATTCCGTTTGTTCGATTCAGCCTTAATATAAGGGCACGACCGTGCCCTTATAATATGTATCTATCTATCTATCTATCTATCTATCTATCTATCTATCTATCGTATGTGTGTGTATATATACATCTATACATACATGCGCTAACACCTGGACATACACTGATGTACCCACACCTAATATCCATACATACACGCCCTGACACCTGGACATACACCAACATTCCCACACCTGCATCTATACATACACATGCTGACACCTGGACATACACCAACATACAAGCACCTGCATCTATATATACACGCGCTGACAAATGGACATACACCGACGTACCCACACTTGCATCTATACATACATGCACTGACATCTGGACATACAAGCACCTGCATCTATACATACACGCGCTGACACCTGAACCTACACTGACCTTCCCACACCTGCATCTATACATACACATTCTGACACCTGGACATACACAGACGTACCCACACCTGCATCTATACATACACGCGTTGACACCTGGACGTACACTGACGTACACACACCTACATCTATATATGCATGGATGCAAATGTGGGTACGTCTGTATACGTCCAGGTGTTAGCATGTGTATGTATAGATGTTAGGTGTGAGTACATCAGTGTATGTCCAGGTGTCAGCACATGTATGTATAGATTCACATGTGGGTAAGCCGGTGTACGTCCACGTGTCAGCATGTGTAGGTATAGATGCAGGTGTGGGTACGTTGGTGTACGTTTAGGGGTCAGCGTGTTAATGTATAGATGTTGGTGTGTGTATGTCAGTGTACGTACAGATATAGGTGTGTGTGTGTGTGTGTGTGTGTGTATGTATGTATGTATGTATGTATGTATGTATGTATATGTATAGAGGAAGGTGTGATACATACATATCTACAGCCACACCACATTGTATATGCCCAATATCACCTGATCTTAGGCCTGGTTTGTTCTTGGATGTGAGACCACCTGGGAATACCAGGTGCTGTAGGTAGTTTTATACTACCAACACCGTTCTCTTGAGGCATTCTATTTTGAAACTTATTCATTGATGTAGAAGTTAGAAACAGCAAAAATCATCTACAGCCGCATCACACTGGATATGTCCAATCCAGTGGCGTAACTAGAAATTTTTCTCCCCCAAGCCAAAAGATTCTTCGGCGCCCCCCCCCCCCTTCATGCTCCATAATTGGGAGCAAGAAAGGGATAAATATGCGCGCGCCTAAGGCGCGCGCGTCAAAAAAGGGGCGTGGTTTTGTTGGAGTGGGCGTGGTTTCGCATAAAGGGGCGTGGCATTGCAGGAAAAGACTACCTTATACCCCAGTTTTTCAACCTGCACGCCCATACGTTGGCCACCACAGGAAAGAAAAATAATCCTGATTCATGCCCCTTACATTATTTGTCATTTTTCCTCCTTATAGTAATGCCCAGTATACATTATGCCACATACTGCAATGGCCCTTAGACATTATGCCGCACACAATAATGCACGACACAATATGCACACACTGTAATGCCCCCGACACATTATGCCACACACCGTAATGTCTGTGACACATTATGCCACACACCGTAATGCCTGTGACACATTATGACAGGAATCGCAATGCCCGTTATACATTATGCTACACACTGCAATGCCCCTGATACATTATAGCACATACAATGTCTGTGACACATTATGACACACACCGCAATGTCCGTGATACATTATGCCACACACTGCAATGCCCGATACATTATAGCACATACAATGCCTGTGACACATTATGCCACACACTGCAATGACCTTGAGACATTATACCACAATGCCCGTGATATAGTATACCATACACCGTAATGCCTGTGACACATACCGCAATGCCCTGCCCGTTATACCCTATGCCACACATCGCAATGCCCGTTATGTATTATGCCACACTGCAATGACCCTGAGACATTATACCACATACCACAATGCCCGTGATATAGTATACCACACACCGTAATGCCTGACACATTATGACACACACCGCAATGTCCGTGATACATTATGCCACACACTGCAATGACCCTGAGACATTATACCACATATCACAATGCCCGCGATATAGTATACCATACACCGTAATGCCTGCGACACATTATGACACACACCGCAATGTCCGTGATACATTATGCCACACACCGTAATGCCCATTACACATTAAGTCTTCTAATTACTTTTCAATTACCTGCTCGTTGTCAGGGGTTTCATGCACTGGGTGTCATGCTCGTTGCCAGGGGTTTCATGCTCTTGGTTCCATGCACGGTGCCAGGGGTTTTCATGCTCAGGGTGTCATGCTCGTTGCCAGGGGTTTCATGCACTGGGTGTCATGCTCGTTGCCAGGTGTTTCATGCACTGGGTGTCATGCTCGTTGCCAGATGTTTCATGCACTGGGTGTCATGCTCGTTGCTAGGAGGTAGTCCTTGTTGCTAGGGCTGTGCTCCAAGTGCCACATATGTCCCCAGTGCCAGATATTCCCCCACGGTGCCAGGTACTTACATGCCCCAGTGCCAAATATAGTCGTCCCCCCCATCTGCCAGGTACACATATGCCCCCAGTGCCAGATATTCCCCCCCAGTGCCATATATGCCCCCAGTGCCAGATATTCCCCCCAGTGCCATATATGCCCCCCGTGCCATATATGCCCCCAGTGCCAGATACCCCCCCCAGTGCCATATATGCCCCCAGTGCCAGATATTCCCCCCCAGTGCCATATATGCCCCAGTGCCAGATATCCCCCCCAGTGCCAGATATGCCCCCAGTGCCAGATATTCCCCCCAGTGCCAGAAATGCCCCAGTGCCAGATATTCCTCCCTCCCCCCCCCCGTGCCATATATGCCCCCAGTGCCAGATATTTACCGCCCCCCCCGTCGCTTTTTGGAGGGACACGGAGGGCACAGCTCGTCTCTCCTGTGTCCCTCCTGCTGCATTATCTCCGGCGGCCGCGGGTCTAATAGGGGGAAGTGCCGGTTCATGAGCCAATTAGAGCTCACGGACGGCACTTCCCCCTATTAGACCCGCGGCCGCCGGAGATGATGCAGCAGGAGGGACACAGGGAGGCGCGCTGTGTGCCCTCCGTGTCCCTCCAAAAAGCGGCGGAGGGAAGGAGACTGCAGACTGACATGCGGACGCTCGTCCGCATGTCAGTCTGCTGTAAATCAGTGGCGCCCCCGCAGCCCCTCGCCCCCAAGCCACCGCGAGGACTGCGGGGGCAGTAGTTACGCCACTGGTCCAATCTCATCTGATGATGGAAGCTAAGCAGTGTTGTGCCTGGTTTGTTTTTGGATTTCAAGTCCTGCCTTCTGGTTTGGCCACGGCACCTCGGATATTCACCAAGGTCATGGCCGTGATGACGACCCTTCACCATCAGAGAATCAGGATCCTGCCAAATCTGGACGACTTGCTGATCCTGGTGAACTCCCAAGAGGTTCTCCACAGTTATCTGGAACTGGCGGTCCAATTCCTAAAAGTCCACGGGTGGCTCATCAACTGAAAAAAGTCCTCGCTGGTCCCTGCTCGGAACATTGTGCACCTAGGGGCACTGCTGGACACACACAGCCAACAATTGTTTCTGTCTCCAGAGAAAGTCCTGAAAATTCAGGACAGTATCGTCCTCTCTCGCCCAAGAGTGTTGATACACACGGCGATGCAAGTACTAGACCTCATGGTGTCGGCTTTCGATATGGTAGAGTACGCTCAATTTCATTACCGCCCTCTGCAGAGGTTTATCCTCTCCAAGTGGGACGGCCTGCCTCATCGGATGATGTCTCAAATGATCTCCTTGACTCCGGAGGTTCGTCTGACACTGAGCTGGTGGCTACAGGACCAACAGTTGAGCAGGGGCCATCCCTTCTGGATCTCCAACTGTGTCCTCCTGACAATGGATGCCAGTCTTTTGGGCTGGGCCATGGTGTTGGAGCAACACTTTCTCCAGGGTCGGTGGACCAGGGAGGAATCTCTCCTCCTGATATACATTCTGGAATTGCAGGCAGTGTTCAATTAATTGACACTGGCCCTGCCTCTAGTACAGAACAGGCCTGTTCAAGTACAATCTGACAACGCCACCACGGTAGTGTACACAAATCATCAAGGCGGCACTCGAAACTGCATGGCAAAGCTGGAAGTATCAAAAATCCTCCGTTGGGTAGAAAGTCATCTGACAGCAATATCGGCAGTGTTCATTCCCGGAGTCCTCAACTAGGAAGCGGATTTCCTCAGTCGTCAGGACGTTCACGCTGGAGAGTGGAGAGGCCGCAGCAGAAATGTCTGCACTGGTGTCAGTAGGTGACTGAGGCAGGAATGACTGGGAGATAGTGGGTGACTGAAGCATGTATGAGTGGGAGATAGTGGGTGACTGAGGCCGGGGTGACTGGGAGATAGTGGGTGACAGGGAGATAGTGGGTTACTGAGGGAGGGGTGATAGGAAGGGGTTGGGTAAGTATGGGAAGAAAGTGGGTGACAGGTATAATAAATGACTAAGGCAGGGGTGATAGGGAGATAGTGGATGACTGTGGCAGGGGTGACAGGGACAGTAAGAGACTGAGGCAGGGGTGACAGGGATAGTGGCTGACTGAGGCAGGGGTGACTGGGAGATAGTGGGTGACTGAGGCAGGGTTGACAGGGATAGTGGGTGACTGAAGCAGGGGTGATAGGGTGACAGTGGGTGACTAAAGCAGGGGTGACTGGTATAGTGGGTGACTGAGGCAGGGATCGCAGATATAGTGGTTGACTGAGGCAGCGGTGACTGGGAGATAGTGGGTAACTGAGGCAGGGGTGACAGGGAAAGTGTGTGACTCAGGCAGGGGTGATAGGGAGATAGTGGGCTGCATATCTCTGCCTCACTGCAGCAGCACATTCCTGCTTCAATGACAGCAGCACATCCCTACCTCACTTATAGCAGCACATCCCTGCCTCGCTGACAGCAGCACATCCCTGCCTCGCTGACAGCAGCACATCCCTGCCTCGCTGACAGCAGCACATCCCTGCTTCGCTGACAGCAGCACATCCCTGCTTCGCTGACAGCAGCACATCCCTGCCTCGCTGACAGCAGCACATCCCTGTCTCGCTGACAGCAGCACAGCACTGCTTCGCTGACAGCAGCACATCACTGCTTCACTACCAGCAGCACATCCCTGCCTCACTGGCAGCAGCACATCCCTGCCTTACTGACAGCTGTATATAGGGCCTAATTCAGACCTGATCCCTGCTGTGCATATTCACACAACAGGAGATCAGGTCTGAAGTGCGTGTGTGCTGGTGCCGCAGTGCACCGGCACATGCCAGAGATGCGATCAGCATCTCTGCCCAGTGAGCGCCTCTGCCTGATTGACAGGCAGAGGCGGTCACTGGGCAGGAGGAGTCGGGCCAGCGGCGTTGTGCCGCCATTTTGGGGGCACAGTCAGGACAACGCAGACATGACCGGACCGTATGGGGGCGGGCCGTGACGGCTGCGTGACCCGGACAGCAACGGGCCTTATTTACTAAAATCTCAGATAAATTTTATGGCATTTATGTGCAGTCTAGTTTGCACAGTTGATAGAGTGTTGATCTTGCACTATCAATGTAAGCCTCACATAGGTTTGATACACATGTAAGTTTGTTTTTATTTTACTACATTGTGGTTTGTGGCTCTATACCATGTAATGCATGTCTTTTAACAGTAGTCAAGTCTTCCAATGTGCTTGTTAGTGAAACCCAATAGATAGCTTTATTTTATTTTGTTTCTTCAAATATTGAATGCATATGTCTTATAACTTTTTTTTTTTCAATATACAGGTTGAGTATCTGTATATACATTTTTATTATAAGATTTTCAATGACACAAGTACATCCAAGTTGCAGATTATAGATTGTGAAGGACAAATCAACCATATAAACAATTTAAGCAATTTAAATTGCATGCAGGTAGTAGAATATCAAACTCCTTGGATGAGAGTTGGTCGTAATAAACTAGGATAGATAAGAATAAAGTAGAAAATAAGATTTTAAACCTACCGGTAAATCTTTTTCTCGTAGTCCGTAGAGGATGCTGGGGACTCCGTAAGGACCATGGGGATAGACGGGCTCCACAGGAGACATGGGCACTTTAAGAAAGACTTTAGTTCTGGGTGTGCACTGGCTCCTCCCTCTATGCCACAGTTAGAGAAACTGTGCCCAGAGGAGACGGACAGTATGAGGAAAGGATTTTGTTAATCCAGGGCAAGATTCATACCAGCCACACCAATCACACCGTATAACTTGTGATAAACTACCCAGTTATCAGTATGAAAAAACAACATAGCATCAGTGCAGGACCGATGCAACTATAACATAACCCTTATTGAAGCAATAACTATATACAAGTATTGCAGAAGTAGTCCGCACTTGGGACGGGCGCCCAGCATCCTCTACGGACTACGAGAAAAAGATTTACCAGTAGGTTTAAAATCTTATTTTCTCTAACGTCCTAGAGGATGCTGGGGACTCCGTAAGGACCATGGGGATTATACCAATGCTCCAAAACGGGCGGGAGAGTGCGGATGACTCTGCAGCACCGATTGAGCAAACATGAGTTCCTCCTCAGCCAGGGTATCAAACTTATAGTATTTTGCAAAGGTGTGTGAACCCGACCAAGTAGCAGCTTGACACAGCTGTAGTGCCGAGACCCCTCGGGCAGCCGCCCAAGAAGAGCCCACTTTCCTCGTGGAATGGGCCTTGACCGATTTCAGTAACTGCAATCCAGCCATAGAATGCGCTTGCTGAATCGTGTTACAAATCCGGCGAGCAATAGCCTGCTTTGAAGCTGGGGCACCAATCTTGTTGGTTGCATACAGGACAAACAGCGCTTCAGTTTTCCTGACTCTAGCCGTCCTGGCCACGTAAATTTTCAAAGCCCTAACCACATCAAGTAACTCGGAATCCTCCAAGTCACGCGTAGCCACAGGCACCACAATAGGTTGGTTCATATGAAAAGATGAGACCACTTTTGGTAGGAATTGAGGACGGGTCTGCAATTCCGCTCTATCCACATGGAATACCAAATATGGGCTTTTATGTGACAAAGCCGCTAATTCCGACACTCGCCTAGCCGAAGCCAAGGCTAATAACATGACCACCTTCCATGTGAGATATTTTAACTTCACTGTTTTAAGTGGTTCAAACCAGTGTAATTTTAGAAAACTTAACACCACGTTAAGGTCCCAAGGTGCCACCGGAGGAACAAAAGGAGGCTGAATATGCAGCACTCCTTTTACAAAAGTCTGAACTTCTGGAAGAGAAGCCAATTCTTTTTGAAAGAAAATGGATAAGGCCGAAATCTGGACCTTAATAGAGCCTAATTTTAGGCCCAAATTCACTCCAGTTTGTAGGAAGTGAAGGAAACGGCCCGGATGGAATTCTTCCGTAGGAGCATTCCTGGCCTCACACCAAGAAACATAATTTCGCCATATACGGTGTAATGTTTTAACGTTACATCCTTCCTAGCCTTTATCAGCGTAGGGATGACCTCAACCGGAATGCTAGGATCCGGCATTCAACCGCCATGCCGTCAAACGCAGCCGCGGTAAGTCTTGGAACAGACAGGGCCCCTGATGCAACAGGTCCTGTCTTAGAGGGAGAGGCCACAGATCTTCTGTGAGCATTTCCTGCAGATCCGGATACCAGGTCCTCCGTGGCCAATCTGGAACAATGAGGATTGTTCTCACTCCTCTTTGTCTTATTATCCTCAACACCTTGGGTATGAGAGGAAGAGGAGGAAATACATAGACCGACCGGAACACCCACGGTGTCACTAGGGCGTCTACAGCTACTGCCTGAGGGTCTCTTGACCTTGCGCAATACCTCTGTAGCTTTTTGTTGAGCCGGGACGGCATCATGTCTATCTGTGGCAGTTCCCACCGACTTGTAATCTGTGCAAAGACTTCCTGATGAAGTCCCCACTCTCCCGGATGTAGGTCGTGTCTGCTGAGGATGTCTGCTTCCCAGTTGTCCACTCCCGGAATGAACACTGCTGACAGTGCGCTTGCGTGATTCTCCACCCAGCGAAGAATTCTGGTGGCTTGTGCCATCGCCACTCTGCTTCTTGTGCCGCCTTGGCGGTTTACATGAGCCACTGCGGTGACGTTGTCTGACTGGATCAGAACCGGTTGGTCGCAAAGTAAGGTCTCCGCTTGACGTAGGGCATTGTATATGGCCCTTAGTTCCAGGATGTTGATGTGAAGACAAGTCTCTTGACTTGACCAAAGACCTTGGAAATTTCTTCCCTGTGCGACTGCTCCCCAACCTTGGAGGCTTGCGTCTGTGGTCACCAGGATCCAGCCCTGAATGCTGAATCTGCGTCCCTCGAGAAGGTGAGCACTCTGCAGCCACCACAAGAGTGATACCCTGACCCTGGGGGACAGGGTGATCAACCAATGCATCTGTAAATGTGACCCGGACCACTTGTCCAGTAGGTCCCATTGGAAAGTCCTCGCATGGAACCTGCCGAATGGAATGGCCTCGTATGATGCCACCATCTTTCCCAGGACTCGAGTGCAGTGATGCACTGACACCTGTTTTGGTTTCAATAGGTTCCTGACAAGAGTCATGAGTTCCTGGGCCTTTTCTATCAGGAGATAAACCCTCTTCTGGTCTGTGTCCAGAATCATGCCCAAGAAAGACAGACGAGTAGTAGGAATCAACTGCGACTTCGGGATATTGAGAATCCAGCCGTGTTGCTGTAACACTTTCAGTGAAAGTGATACGCTGTTCAGCAACTGCTCTCTTGATCTCGCTTTTATGAGATCGCCCAAGTACGGGATAATTGTGACACCTTGCTTGCACAGGAGCACCATCATTTCCGCCATTACCTTGGTGAAAATTCTCAGGGCCATGGAGAGACCAAACAGCAACGTCTGAAATTGGCAATGACAGTCCTGTACCGCAAATCTGAGTTACGCCTGATGAGGTGGATAAATGGGGACATGAAGGTATGCATCCTGTACACAAATGCGGACAACAGGTGTCAAGCCGTGTGTTGCCTTTGTCAAGCTGTAATAAGTAGGGATAAGGACGTTAACCACCTCGGAACATCCTCCCTTATATGTCACCTGCAGCGCATTCATCATAAGTCAGTGACAAGTTCAAAAACTTTGGATGACAGCGGAAGCAGTCCACTAACCACTAAATCCCTTCCTCTTGTAACCAAGCTTCTGCAAACCACACCACCAACTCCCTCAGTGTCAATTTCCTCCTTAGACAGGAGAGCCAATAGTCCTTCAGGCCATGTCACTGGCAAGTCTGACGAGTCCTCTCCTGCCTGGGATTCCTCCGATGCATCCTTGAGTGTAACGCCTACTGCTGCTGGCGCTGCTGTTGTTGCTGCTGGGAGTCGATCGTCATCCCAGAGGGGAAGTCGGAAGACCACTTGTACTTCTTCCAGTAAGCAATTGACTGTCCAACAGTCCTTTGCGAGGAAGATGAAATATCACAGCAGTCATCCTGCTGCAAAGCGGATAACTCAGGTCTGGGTGGTGAGAAACGTGGTTCCGGTATCCATCGTTAATTTAGAGGCAACTAGAGACTTGATTGAGGTACTGTGTCCCCGGTACCAAATACCCTCTAGGTTCCATTTCTCTAGGCAGGCGATACCGAAAATGTACACAGACCTCAGAAAAAGAGTCACCAGTGTCCTAAAAAATGCAGTTGTACCCAATGTCCACTTGTCTGTGGTTAAGTGGAGCAGGGCAGACTCAGGACTATATGACTGTGACAGCCCACTGGGTAGATGTATTGCCTCCCGCAGCAAGAACAGCAGCGGCGGCACCAGTAGCAGCATCTCGCAATTGCCAACTCGTTCCTAGGCAGGCTACGCTTTGTATCACCGCTTTCCATAAGAGGCACACAGCTGACAACCTCTTACGGAAACTGAGGAACATCATCGCAGAATGGCTTACCCCAATTGAACTCTACTGGGGATTTGTGACATCGGACAACGCCACCAATATTGTGCGTGCATTACATCTGGGCAAATTCCAGCACGTCCCATGTTTTGCACATACATTGAACTTGGTGGTGCAGAATTATTTAAAAAACGACAGGGGCGTGCAAGAGATGCTGTCGGTGGCCCGAAGAATTGCGGGCCACTTTCTGCCTTCAGCCACCGCATGCCGAAGACTGGAGCACCACCAAACATTCCTGAACCTGCCCTGCCATCATCTGAAGCAAGAGGTGGTAACGAGGTGGAATTCAACCCTCTATATGCTTCAGAGGATGGAGGAGCAGCAAAAGGCCATTCAAGCCTATACATCTGCCCACGATATAGGCAAAGGAGGGGGAATGCACCTGACTCAAGCGCAGTGGAGAATGATTTCAACGTTGTGCAAGGTTCTGCAACCCTTTGAAATTTCCACACGTGAAGTCAGTTCAGACACTGCCAGCCTGAGTCAGGTCATTCCCCTCATCAGGCTTTTGCAGAAGAAGCTGGAGACATTGAAGGAGGAGCTAAAACAGAGCGATTCAACTAGGCATGTGGGACTTGTGGATGGAGCCCTTAATTTGCTTAACCAGGATTCAATCTGTTGAAATCAGAGCACTACATTTTGGCCGCCGTGCTCGATCCTAGATTTAAAACCTACATTGTATCTCTCTTTCCGGCAGACACAAGTCTGCAGAGGTTCAAAGACCTGCTGGTGAGAAAATTGTCAAGTCAAGCGGAACGTGACCCGTCAACAGCTCCTCCTTCACATTCTCCCGCAACTGGGAGTGCGAGGAAAAGGCTAAGAATTCCGAGCCCACCCGCTGGCGGTGATGCAGGGCAGTCTGGAGTGAGTGCTGACATCTGGTCCGGACTGAAGGACCTGGCAACGATTACTGACATGTCGTCTACTGTCACTGCATATGATTCTGTCACCTTTGAAAGAATGGTGGAGAAAAAGAGGCAATTTGGAGGCACAAACTGGCTTTATTCTACCTAAGTTGCCCTCCCTCCAGTGTGTACTCCGAAAGAGTGTTTAGTGCGGCCGCTCACCTTGTCAGCAATCGGTGTACAAGGTTACTTCCAGAAAATGTGGAGAAGATGATGATCATCAAAATTAATTATAATCAATTCCTCCGTGGAGACATTCACCAGCAATTGCCTCCAGAAAGTACACAGGGATCTGAGATGGTGGATTCCAGTGGGGACGAATTAATAATCTGTGAGGAGGCGGATGTACACAGTGAAAGGGGTGAGGAATCGGAGGATGATGAGGTGGACATCTTGCCTCTGTAGAGCCAGTTTGTGCAAGGAGAGATTGATTGATTCTTTTTTGGTGGGGGCCCAAACCAACCAGTCATTTCAGTCAGTCGTGTGGCAGACCCTGTCGCTGAAATGATGGGTTCGTCAATGTTTTTCTTTTCAATCTAAGCCCCTGCAGTTTTCTGTAAGCATCTGCTTCGCTATGATGATCAACAAGTCACAAGGGAAAACACTCAGGGCTGGAGGCGTAGATCTTAGGACCAGCTGCTACAAGCATGGCAGAGGTGTCACTATCACTGGTGACACCCAGAGAGGCGGCGAGGGAGATTGTAATGCAGTGCGCGCAGATAAGCAGCGTAATGGTAAAAAGGAGGCATGGTCTCATAGGTAGGGGCGTGGCCTGAATCACCATTTTGTTGCTGCGGGTATCCCGGGGGTTGGGGGCTGTACCCGGGGACTAGTGTGTGAGTGGTGCTGGCTCCTGCACAGTGACAGAAACTGGGTGTTGCACGTAATGTCACAGTGAAACACCCATATTCTGTCACTGAAGAAGAGCCGGCACTTTGGTGTCACCCCACTTGGCGGGTGACACTCGGGTGTGTGCCGCAACCCCGTTGTGATGCCACTGACCCATGGGAAGCTTTACGTGGCTTACCCATGTGTTAGTAGCCCCAAGCATCTTTTGTGTTAGTCCCTGAAGAAAAACTTCAAATATTGTTTACAATTTTGTAATCAATGGCCTAATTCAGTAAGGATTGCAAATTCTGCTAAGTAACAGAATTTGCAATCCTTTGGTTCGCATGCTGGGGCCACCCATCACAGGGCATGGCCACCCAGCATGCCGCCTCCCTTCTTGACCACGCTGAAATTGCAGTCTTAGTGCAGTTCAGCGTGATCATAAAAAATGGATTAGCCTCCTGTTGGTGCAGACTGTACGTGTGCGCAGGAAGCCGCCACCATTTTTGTGATCGCAACGGCTGCATGTGATGTCATGCAGCCGCTCTGACCACGCCTCCTGTTTCTCCGTTGAAGCCCTGCCCCCGCACCGCTCCATCTCCGACTTTGAAATGGAGTGTTGCTGACCCCCCCGCACCGATTGACAGTCACAGAAAATGCAGGCGCATGTGTATGCTCTTAGCAATTTTTGCAGTTGGATTGCTTATTGTGATTGTCTGTTTAATGTGAAAACAAATGTGTGTGTTTTTTTCAACCTGGAAGCCCAACATCGATTAAGATCGATCTTAAATAGACCCAACATCGATTAAGATGCATCCATATAGCCCAGGAGCTATATGTGATGTATTTTTTGCCATGTAAGGTATTTCTGTCGTGTTTTATTGCGTCTCAGGGCGCCCCCCCCAGCGCCCTGCACCCTCAGTGACCGGAGTATGAAGTGTGCTGAGAGCAATGGCGCACAGCTGCAGTGCTGTGCGCTACCTTATTGAAGACAGGAACGTCTTCTGCCGACGATTTTTCCGGACCTCTTCGCTCTTCTGGCTCTGTAAGGGGGCCGGCGGCGCGGCTCCGGGACCCATCCAGGCTGGACCTGTGATCGTCCCTCTGGAGCTAATGTCCAGTAGCCAAGAAGCCCAATCCACTCTGCACGCAGGAGAGTTCGCTTCTTCTCCCCTTAGTCCCTCGATGCAGTGAGCCTGTTGCCAGCAGGTCTCACTGAAAATAACAAACCTAAACTAAAACTTTCACTAAGAAGCTCAGGAGAGCCCCTAGTGTGCACCCTTCTAGTCGGGCACAGAAATCTAACTGAGGCTTGGAGGAGAGTCATAGGGGGAGGAGCCAGTGCACACCAGCTAGTCCTAAAGCTTTCTTTAGATGTGCCCAGTCTCCTGCGGAGCCGCTATTCCCCATGGTCCTTACGGAGTCCCCAGCATCCACTTAGGACGTTAGAGAAAATAAGGATAAAGTGGACTACAGAAACTGATGCTCTAAACAAAGGAGAGAGAGAGAGAGAGAGAAAAGCACAAGGGAAAGTGGGCAATCGGAACACCACAGAGAGAGGAGAGATAGAAATGCCTGAAAAAGTAAAGGGGGTTGGGTATGGCATCCGGCGCTCGGGATTCCAGCAGTCACATGATACCTAATCCTAATTGGGGGGGGTGGCGGATAGGGCTAACCCTCAGGGGGTGGCAGCTAGGACTACCCCCCCCCCCACCTCCTAGTGCCTTCCCTAACACCCCCTCCCCCGGTCCTAACCCTCCCTCCAATACTCGCCTTCGGGATGTTGGCTGTCTGTGTGCCGGCACCAGTCTCCCAAGTGGTGTCAGGATTCCAACATCGGTCAAATGACCGCCGGTATACCGTCTGCCGGGATGGTAAATGTATCCTGAGGACAGGTAGTGAGTGTGGAGGGATAGGTGGTTCAGTAAAATGTAACAGCTCAAACTGCGATCATTCACTGATAAATTGATTTATAGCTCTCCCTTTTTAACCATTGCAGTCATAAAAGCAATGTTTTTTAAACTTTTAAATAAAGCTTGTTAGCATCCCCAGCACACTGTATATGCTGGGAGATGTAGTTCTCAATATGAAAACATTTAATTACTGTATGAACTCTAATTCCCCAACTGAAACCTCTCACAAACACACACTCCTAAATCTAGTACACACACACACACATTTCCCCAGTACTGACAACTCTCATCACTTCCACACACTGACAACTCCCTCCTGCTCCTCTCCCCACTGACACTGACAGCTCCCTCACAGTCACACACATCCTCCACCCCCCCACACACACACTGATAGCACACATGCACAAATCCCCCCCTCCTCGACACTAACTGTCACGGACTGCTTGGGCAGCAGGGGGCAGGCTCTGACTTGAAGTGCTGAAATTCAACAGCTCTCTCGAACTTGCAAGGCATGGCTGTGCAGCTGTCTCCAGCCATCTCCTTGCCCACTGTGTAATTTGTGGCGTTCTCTGATGTTCCCCGCTCTGCCTCTACAACCGGCACATAATGTACAGCAGTGGTGACTCCTGAGTATGGGCCTGGAGAACTCCGCCTACCGGGGGGTAGGAATTAATAATTTCAAAGGGGCAGAGCTAGGAGTGAAGCAGTGGACAGCAGTTGAGGGGCGTTTCAAACTGTAACAGGGTTGGGACAATTTCAGTATCCTTCCCTCACCGTCTAATTGGTCAGTCCCACGCTGATTGCCATAGCGCCCTTTTGAGACTGCAGAACTCTATCCCTTAGCCACGGTTGGCACAGCTGGATGGTGCCCCTGGCAAGTGCCATCCTGGCCAAGGGGTAGATACGCCCCTGAGGGTCAGGGCCAGCAACAGAAATCTCGGGGCCCAGTACACTGATATCTCTGGGGCCCCCTCAACCCCCCCTTAACTTGGCAGAGGGATCTTTAAAAAAAAATGGAGCCTTTGACTCGGACCGTCAGTGAGGCCGGCAGGTGGTTTTTATACTGGGCTATCCAGCTCTTCGGTGGCGGTGGCAGGGACATTCAGAAAAGGGCCAGCACAGCAACATGCATAATAATGGCAATACAGTATGGACCACAGGGACTGGACAAAGTGATGGGGTAAAAGGAGGGGGGAGGGTTTAGTTGGCCTGTTAATTGTTTTCCTGCTTAAATTGAGCAGTTGGTGGATACACTTTAAAAAGCAATATTGGCACTGTGGCCCCATTATTTCTGTTCTTAATACTTGGAGCCCTGAACAAGTGTCCCCTTTGTCCCCCCTGTCACCGGGCCTGTTCAGGCGTTACCTATGGAGAAGCTGCGACATGACATCCTAGGACACGATACTGCACCATGCATCACCATTATATTTCAGTGTGCCTTGTCAATATTTAAATCTTGTTCTGTGTGACGTGAGTTGTAAATGGTTGAAAATCTCTGTGCTACAGTATCGTCACCATGTAGTTATAACAACACCGCAAAACCACCAAAAGACGTGTTTTGGTAGAGGGACTGCTGGAGGGGCCCATTGGGGCCCCCAGTTTGCTACCCCACCCCAGTATACCTGTGCTGTAGCCAGTGGAAGGGGCACTATCTTCCCGGTGATCTCTTCGGGAAGATGGTGCCGCACATAGAAAGCAAAGACTCTGGCTGCACTCTCCTGCCCTCGCTCTAAGCAAGGTGATCGGGCCACAAAAGGACCCCTGTCGGACCCCGGCCTGTGGGCCACAAAAGGATGCATTGGGGGCGGCATGCGGCCCATGGGTTTGACACCCCTGCCCTAGAGTATCACAATTTGTTTCACGGCACCCCTAGGCCAAAGTTATTTTTATTGAGAAATTCAGAAAAAAATATAAAATTAAGTAAATTGTGTTTATAGCATGTCATCCTCAGGTTCAGTTATGTTGTGAGGGAATGGTTTTGCCAATTTAATAAAGTATAAATAATTTTAATTGGTCCTGGACCACCAAACTATGCTACCAGTGCAAGAACCCCAGTTTGGAAACTACTGCCATAAAATAAACCTTTTTTGTTTTTTTTAAACTACATGTAATACACCTTAGATCTCAGTTCCTAAAAGGTTTTAAACCTTTGCATACAGTAAACTACACATATTTAAAAATCCTACACCGGGCACAAGTGCTCACGGGCCAATTTCATGGCAGTCTCGGATAGGAGGGCATTGTGGATTCACCAAGGGAATGCTGATGCTGACTCCAAGAAGAAAGGGAGTCTCTTCCCTATGAAGGTGAAGCCTTGTTTGGCGACAGCCTAGTTAATTTGATCTCGGCAGCTCCCGCAGGTAAGTCATCCTTCTTGCCCTATGTTCCCTCTCAACGGATGAAGACGCATCATTATCTGACGCAGTCATTTCGGCCCAATAGATATGCAAGAAGTTAAGATTCCCCTTTCTTTGCAGGTAGAGGAAAGAAAAGAGGGAAGAGGTCTATAGCCTCTTCAAGATCGCAGGAGCAGAGATCGTCCTCTGCTTTTGCCAAATCCACTGCATGACGCTGGGGCTCTCTTGCAGGAGCCCGCACCAGTGGGGGGCACGTCTAAAACTCTTCAGTCAGTTCTGGATTCATTCGGACCTGGACTCGTGGGCTTTACAAATAGTGTCCCAAAGGTACAAACTGGGGTTTCAAGACGTTCCCCCTCACCGATTGTTCAAATCAGCCTTAGTCAGCAGGGAGAAGGTTTTTATTCAAGCCAATTCGTAGTCCCGAAGCCGGACGGCTCAGTCAGACCAATCTTAAATCTGAAATCCCTTAATTTCTACCTAAAGAAATTCAATTTCAAGATGGAATCTCTCAGGGTAGTGATCTCCAGTCCGGGGGATAAAGGAGATTTCATGGTTTTGGTAGACATAAAGGATGCCTACTTATATGTTCCCATTTAGCCACTGCATCAAGCTACCTGAGGTTTGCAATTCAGGATTGTCATTACCAATTTCAGACGTTGCCGTTTGGTCTGTCCACGGCTCCGAGGATTTTCACCAGGGTGATGGCGGAAATGATGGTTCTCCTTCGCAAGCAAGGAGTCACAATTATGCCGTACTTGGATGATCTCCTGATAAAGGCGAGATCCAGGGACCAGTTGGTGCAAAACATCTACTCTCCCTGACAGTTCTTCAACAACATGGTTGGCTCCTAAACTTGCCAAAATCGCAGTTGGTCCCAATGACGCGGTTGTTGTTTTTGGGAGTGATACTGGACACAGAAGAGGTTTTCTTCTAGTGGAAAGGCTCTGGAGATCCAGAGTCTGGTCAAACAAATTCTGAAACCAGCAAGAGTGTTAATCCATCAATGCATTCAGTTGCTGGGGAAGATGGTTGCGGCCTACGAGGCCATTCAGTTTGGCAGGTTCCATGCCAGAGTGTTCCAGTGGGACCTGTTGGACAAGTGGTCCGGATCCCACCTACACATGCACCGGAGGATAATCCTGTCTTCCAAGACCAGAATCTCACTCCATTGGTGGCTGCACAGTTCTCACCACCTAGAGGGGCGATGGTTCGGGATCCAGGACGGGATCCTAGGGACCACGGATGCAACCCTCTGAGGCTGGAGAGCAGTCACACAGGGGGAAAACATCCAAGGAAGATGGTCAAGTCTTCCTTGGATGTTTTCATCTCCACATAAATGTCTCAGGTTTCCCTTTGTCTCTCATTAAGACCGGGGGGCATCGAAGTTGGGCAGACATAATCCGCCCTTCAAACGCGGCTGCCAAGGACTCAAGAAACCATAGTCTCGCAGGGGATTTCTGACAACACGGGTGAGACAACAGAGTTAGGGCGCCAGGGGCTATTTTCCTGTCCTGCTCCCTTCCCCAGCATTCCGTTCCAGTGCTCCAGTCCTTGCCATAAGATCTTCTCTGACCAGAGTGCTGGAATCATAACATTATTACCGGCCATACCAAAACTTAAAATTAAACGGGGTTTAATTTTTTCTCATTCAGTTTTGTGAGAGTTTATCGGCCTCATGAATCCAACAGGTTTAGGGCCAAATCCTGGTCAGCTCTTAGTCAGCCAGATTCAAGAACTTACTCAGATGGTTCAGGATCTTTCTCTTCGGGTGAAGTCGCAGGAAGATCTTTTGCGAGCTTCCCCAAGGGTAGTCCCTGAACCAAAGATGCATTTGCCTGACCGTTTTTCTGGTGATAGAAAAGAGTTTTTTAATTTTAAAGAATCCTGTAAACTTTATTTTCGTTTAAGACCGACTTCCTCGGGTACTGAATCTCAGCGGGTCGGGTTTATTATTTCTTTGCTCCAGGGGGATCCTCAGACCTGGGCATTTGGTTTAAGAGCAGAGGATCCGGCATTGTTGTCAGTTGACGCTTTTTTTGAGTCTTTAGGGCTCTTGTATGATGACCCTGATAGAGAGGCGTCCGCTGAAAGTCAGTTGCGCGCTCTCAGACAGGGTAGAAATCCTGCAGAGGTTTATTGTACAGAGTTTCGCCGTTGGTCGAACGACTGTGGCTGGAATGACCCAGCCCTGCGCAGTCAGTTTCGCCTCGGCTTATCAGAGTCTATAAAAGACAGTCTCCTTCAGTACCCCGCTCCTGAGACTCTCGATAAACTCATGGAGCTTTCTATTAAGATTGATCATCGTCTCAGAGAGCGGAGGGCTGAAAAAGGAGCACCTTGAAGATGTAGAGGAGACCATGCAGATGGGTCTCTCCCGGCTGTCTCCTGAAGAAAGAGCCAGAAGGCAAAATTCTGGTCTTTGTCTGTACTGTGGGGGTAAGGGACATTTTGCTCGTAATTGTCCGAACAAGTCGGGAAACGCTTTGACCAGGTGAATTGTGAGGGGGTTCACCTAGGTCTGCAGCTTATCTCCTCGAATAACTCCCTTTTAGTCCCAGTTAAAGTTTCCTTTGGCAGCCTCAGTTCTTCGGTGTCGGCTTTTGTTGACAGTGGAGCTGCAGGAAACTTTATGGATTTAACTTGGGCTAAGGCCTTAGGCATTCCTCAGTTACCTTTGGGTAGGTGTGTCACCATGCATGGCTTAGATGGGAGTCCGCTGTCTAATGGGATTATTTCTCTCCGTACACCCCCTGTACTACTTACAGTAGGAGCTCTACATTCCGAGAAAATCGAGTTCTTTCTTACACATTGCCCAGCAGTTCCAGTTGTTCTGGGTCACCCTTGGCTGGCCTTTCATAATCCCACCATTGATTGGCGGTCGGGGGAGATTTCACATTGGGGTACTTTTTGTGATAAGGAATGTATCACGTTTCCAGTCAGAGTAGCAGCTATCATTCCAGAACTCATTCCGGTGGAATACCAGGAGTTTGCTGATGTTTTCTCCAAAGGCAATGCGGACATTCTGCCTCCCCATCGGCCTTATGATTGTGCTATTGAGTTAATTCCTGGTGCCGCATTGCCAAAGGGAAGATTATATGCATTATCCGGGCCAGAAACTGCGGCTATGAATGATTATGTAAAGGAGAGCCTTGAGAAAGGATTTATTAGACCATCAAAATCTCCTTTAAGTGCAGGCTTCTTCTTTGTGGAGAAAAAGGATGGCTCGCTTAGACCTTGCATTGATTTTAGAGCCCTGAATAAGATCTCAGTTAAAAACACCTATCCTTTGCCGTTGATTTCTGTACTCTTTGATCAGTTACGTTCTGCTGTGATTTTTTCTAAAATTGACCTTAGAGGAGCGTACAACCTCATCCGAATTAAATCTGGAGATGAGTGGAAAACGGCCTTCAGTACTCAGTCGGGTCACTACGAATACCTGGTGATGCCGTTCGGCCTGTCCAATGCTCCGGCAGTTTTTCAAGACCTCATTAACGATGTGCTCCGTGACTTCCTAGGGAAATTCGTGGTCGTTTACTTAGACGACATCCTGATTTTTTCTAAATCAATGGAACAACATGTTACCCAGGTGCGTCTGGTTCTTCAAAAGTTATGTGAGAATCATTTATATGCCAAGCTGGAGAAGTGTGAGTTTCATGTCACGGAAGTATCTTTTTTAGGGTACATAATTTCCCCTCAGGGATTTTCCATGGAACCAAAGAAACTCCAGGCCATCCTTAGTTGGGCGCAACCCACCAATTTAAAAGCAATTAAGCGTTTTTTAGGGTTTGCGAATTATTATAGGAGGTTCATTCATTCTTTTTCTGACCTGGTTGCTCCCATTGTAGCTCTGACAAAGAAAGGAGCGGATCCTACCAACTGGTCGCGTGAAGCTGAGTTGTCCTTCCGGGCCTTGAAACAAGCCTTTGTCTCGGCTCCAGTCCTCAGACATCCTAATCCGGAATTGCCCTTTGTGGTGGAGGTTGATGCCTCGGAGGTTGGAGTGGGGGCTATCCTTTCTCAAAAGGATCCGGAGTCTCTGGAGTTACATCCTTGTGCCTTTATGTCCAGGAAATTCTCCTCCGCTGAATCCAACTATGACGTTGGTAATCGGGAGTTACTGGCGGTAAAATGGGCTTTCGAGGAGTGGAGGCATTGGCTGGAGGGAGCAAAACATACTATTTCGGTATTGACTGACCATAAGAACCTGCAATACATTGAATCGGCTAAGCGGCTTAATGCCCGGCAGGCACGTTGGGCATTATTTTTTACGCGTTTCAAATTTATAATCACTTTCAGGCCTGGTTCCAAGAATACTAAGGCTGATGCCCTGTCACATAGCTTTCTTCCGGTTCACAATAACAATCCTGTTACCCCCATACTTCCATCTTCGGTCATCTGGGCGGGCCTCACACAAGATTTATTTACCCAGTTAAAACAGCTTCAACACCAAGCTCCTAGAATTACTCCTGCTGGTCGTCTTTACGTCCCTGAGTTTTTGAGAGTTACTGTTTTAACGGAATTCCATGATAACAAAGTTTCAGGGCATCCAGGAGTCTCTAAGACATTGGAGTTAGTCTCTCGCTCAGTATGGTGGCCTGGTCTTTCTAAAGACGTCAAGGAATTTGTTTATTCATGTCAGGTTTGTGCACAGCATAAGGTTCCCCGTTCCTTGCCCATCGGGCAACTTATGCCCTTAAATGTTCCTCTCAGGCCGTGGTCTCATATTTCCATGGATTTTGTGGTTGACCTTCCCCTTTCAGCCGGATTCCGAGTCATATGGGTGGTAGTGTACCGTTTTAGTAAAATGGCTCATTTTATTGCTCTTCCCCGATTGCCTTCTGCCCAAGGGTTGGCAGTTTTGTTTCTCCGCCATGTATTCAGGCTTCATGGGTTGCCTACTGATATTGTTTCTGATCGGGGTCCACAATTCATCGCACAATTCTGGAAATGTTTTTGTGCCTCATTGAAGATGAAATTGTCGTTAACATCCGGTTACCACCCACAATCCAACGGGCAAACCGAACGAGTTAACCAATCATTGAAACAATATTTGCGCTTGTATTCAGCCAAACTCCAGAATGATTGGTCCGAGTTTCTTCCGTTGGCTGAATTTGCTTACAATAATTCTTGTCATTCCTCCACTAAAGAGTCTCCATTCTTTTCAGTTTTTGGTTTTCACCCCAGAGCTAATTCTTTTTTTCATCATTCCTCAGTCTCCTCGCTTACCTTAACCTCCCATCTCAGAGCCATTTGGAAAAAGGTGCACCTTGCTCTCAGAAAAGCGGCCTTTCGAGAGAAGAAATTTTCTGACAGGCTCCGACGTCCTTGCACTTTTAAGGTGGGAGATAGGGTGTGGTTGTCGACTCGCAACATCAGGCTTCGACAATCCTCAGCTAGACTGGGACCCAAATTTATTGGGCCATTTCTTATTATTAAAAGAGTCAACCCAGTTGCCTTTCGGTTACGTTTACCAAGATCTCTCAGGATTGGAAATACGTTTCATTGTTCCCTGTTGAAACAATACGTTTCTTCCAGTAGATTTCCTCGGAAGATCTCTCAGGGTAGATCTCCAGTGGATGTACAGGGACAACAGGAGTTCTTGGTAGAGAAGGTTCTCGATTCCAAATTGTCCCGGTATCGGCTGTATTTTCTGGTTCACTGGAAAGGCTATGGTCCGGAGGAAAGGTCTTGGGTCCTGGATAAGGATGCTCAAGAGGGCATTTTTTCGGGAATTTCCTCAGAAACCTGGCTTTAGGGGTTCCTTGACCCCTCCTCAAGGGGGGGGGTACTGTTAGGCGCCTAGGTCCGCTTGATGGTCTGCGCGGCCCGGCGCCTAGCAACTAGAGATGCCGTGCACGTACAGCCGCCGGCTCCCTAGCAACGCTAGACGCCGGGCGCGCTGAGCCGCACGGACCCTAGCAACGGGGACGCCACTGGCGGACCGCGTTCCCCGTTGCTAGGCTTTAGGAAATTAAGATATTCACCTGCTCTCTGGCCGTGCAGCAAGGCAGCTGCACGGCATTTATTCTAATCAGCCATTAGCAGCTGATTGGAGGACTCCTTGTTAAATACACTCCCAGGGCTTCTCACAGATGCCGGTAATAGCTTCCTGCATGCTGCCTTTGTTTGCTGAGAGTCTGTTTCCAGTCCTGCTGTATCCGGTCATTCCAGTCCGCAGAAGTCCGGTATTCGGGAGTTGTCATCTCATCCCAAGAGGTCGTTTGGTTCCCTGGAGTCCTGACTGATCACCGTTTTATATCCAGTGGTGTTCGTGAGTTGCGGCTCTGCCGTGTGTTGCGGCTCAGCCGCTTTACCTTTTATATTTTGTGTTTGGAGCATTTGCGGAGGGTTCCGCTTCCACAAGTCCTCTCTGGTACTCGGCGGTGCCGGGTAGGAGAATTGGACAAGTGGATATTTTGGTTGTCCTTTTTCCTGGCGGTTTCTCCGCACATATTATAGTTTTGAGTTTGCTTAGCCCCTGGCCTGGTTGTTTAGTTAGAGGGCCTCTTGTTATCACCCTGTCTCGGGTTTCCCTTTGTCTCTCATTAAGACCGGGGGGCATCGAAGTTGGGCAGACATAATCCGCCCTTCAAACGCGGCTGCCAAGGGCTCAAGAAACCATAGTCTCGCAGGGGATTTCTGACAACACGGGTGAGACAACAGAGTTAGGGCGCAAGGGGCTATTTTCCTGTCCTGCTCCCTTCCCCAGCATTCCGTTCCAGTGCTCCGGTCCTTGCCATAAGATCTTCTCTGACCAGAGTGCTGGAATCATAACACATACTGGACACAGAAGAGGTTTTCTTCCAGTGGAAAGGCTATGGAGATCCAGAGTCTGGTCAAACAAATTCTGAAACCAGCAAGAGTGTTAATCCATCAATGCATTCAGTTGCTGGGGAAGATGGTTGTGGCCTACGAGGCCATTCAGTTTGGCAGGTTCCATGCCAGAGTGTTCCAGTGGGACCTGTTGGACAATTGGTCCGGATCCCACCTACACATGCACCGGAGGATAATCCTGTCTTCCAAGACCAGAATCTCACTCCATTGGTGGCTGCACAGTTCTCACCTCCTAGAGAGGCGATGGTTCGGGATCCAGGACTGGATCCTAGGGACCACAGATGCAACACTCCGAGGCTGGGGAGCAGTCACACAGGGGGAAAACGTCCAAGGAAGATGGTCAAGTCAGGAAAGTTTTCTCCACATAAATGTTCTGGAGTTAAGGGCCATTTAATAACTGCAGACACAGTACACACTGGGACGGGTGCCCAGCATCCTCAACAGACTAAGAGAAAAGGATTTACCGGTAGGTATTAAAATCCTAGTTTCTCTAACGTCCTAGAGGATGCTGGGGACTCCGTAAGGACCATGGGGATAGACGGGCTCCACAGAGTTCATGATCTTCACTGAGGTAGCGCACAGCACTGCAGCTATGCGCCATTGCTCCCATACACCTCACATACTCCGGTCACTGTAAGGGTGCAGGGCGCAGGGGGGCACCCTGGGCAGCAATATAAACCTCTTTTTGGCAAAAATATAACATATATACAGCTGGGCACTGTATATATGTATGAGCCCCCACCAATTTTACAGTTTAAGCGGGACAGAAGCCCGCCGCCGATGGGGCGGGGCTTCTCCCTCAGCACTCACCAGCGCCATTTTTTCTCCACAGCACCGCTGAGAGGAAGCTCCCCGGACTCTCCCCGCTTATACCACGGTAGAGAAGAGGGTTGAAAAGAGAGGGGGGCACATAATTCGGCGCAAATTACATACAGCAGCGCTACTGGACAAACATTAAGTTACTGTGTTATTCCTGGGTTATATAGCGCTGGGGAGTGTGCTGGCATACTCTCTCTCTGTCTCTCCAAAGGGCCTTGTGGGGAAACTGTCTTCAGAAAAAGTATTCCCTGTGTGTGTGGTGTGTCGGTACACGTGTGTCTACATGTCTGAGGAAGAAGGCTATATTAGAGAGGAGCGGGAGCAAATGAATGTGGTGTCTCCGCTGACACCTGATTGGATGGATATGTGGAATGTTTTAAATGCTAGTGTAAACTCATTGTACAAAAGATTAGACAAGGCTGAAGCTTTGGGACAGTCAGGGACTCAACCCATGCCTGATCCTATGTTGCAGGGACTGTCAGGGTCTCATAAGCGCCCACTATCCCAGATTGTTGACACAGATACCGACACGGATTCTGACTCCAGTGTCGATTACGATGATGCAAAGTTACAGCCAAAATTGGCAAAATCCATTCGATATATGATTATGGCAATAAAAGATGTTTTGCACATCACAGAGGAACCCCCTGTCCCTGACAAGAGGGTACATATGTACAAGGGAAAGAAGCCTGAGGTAACCTTTGAGGGGGTCACACGAGCTGAACGAGTTATGTGAAAAAGCTTGGGAATCTCCAGATAAAAGACTGCAGATTTCCAAAAGGATTCTTATGGCGTATCCTTTTCCATCAACGGATAGGTTACGATGGAAATCCTCCCGTAGGATGGACAAAGCATTAACACGCACAGCTACAGTTGGAAAATCAAATTTTTTACCTTATGTTCCCTCACAGCATAAGAAAGCTCCGCATTATCAAATGCAGTCCTTTCGGTCACAAAGCAACAAGAAAGTGCGAGGTGCGTCCTTTCTTGCCAGAGGTAGGGGCAGAGGAATAAAGCTGCACAACACAGCTAGTTCCCAGGAACAGAAGTCCTCCCCGGCCTCTACAAAATCTACCTCATGATGCTGGGGCTCCACTGGCAGAGTCCGGCCCATGTGATGTCATGCAGCTGCTCTGACCACGCCTCCTGTTTCTCCGTTGCCGACCCCATTTTGAAACCGTGCCCCCGCACCGCTCCATCTCCGACTTGGAAATGGAGTGTTGTTGACCCCCCTCCCCCCCCCTTCACCGATTCACAGGCAGAGGTGATCGCATTATCTGCGGGGTGCCGCAGAAAATGCAGGCGGATGCGTATGCTCTTAGCAGTTTTTGCAGTTGGATTGCGATTCAACCTGAATCAGGCCCCATTACCTATCACAATGCACTGCGGGTAGTACAAAATGGGGTTAATATAGGAGAAAAAACCCCAGAGCTGTGCTCCTTAACTGTCCCTGGTGGCTAGTGGAGCGGCTGCCCAGTAATCAGTGTCCACGCCAGTGCGCACACGGCCCGCCCCCATCAGCGGCCTCGTGATCCCGGAGGGCGGTGTGTGTGTGACTGACCTTAGGAAGAAACCGGAGCCTCCGCTGCAGTGAGCCAGCAACTGGGGCACGGGAGTATACTGCGCCACTGGGAGTGATGGAGCTGCAGTAAAGAGGTCTATTAGACCTAGCCTGCTGCAGCCCTTGTAGATTCTTATAAAAAAAGTTCTTCTTTTCTTGCCAAAATTAATAGCTAAGAATAGGCTGCCTGAGGCAGCCCCCTGTTAAGTGGCCTGCTACTGAAGGCACCAACTACAAACTGAGCTCCCTGTTCATGGAAGCGAGGTTATAGAGGAGGGGGCGCTGAGCATCTTGGGAACAGTCAAAAGCTTTGAGCCTGTTGGTGCCTCAGATCAAGATCCTACTCTGGTGTACATATACAATGTGAATCCTTGTGGAGTCCAGTGTACCCCACAGAAGAAATGAATGCGTCACACCAATTGGCAGCAACATTAGAATAGCTGCTGATGGGCACAATTGAGAAAGGAAGTGGGGAAAACATTTGAATCCAGCACATATATGTAATTTGAATATGTAATTTGTACCTTCCTACTTTAAAATGTAATGGATGAACCTTACCCTGTGAGAACTATCTTCATGATCAAGAGATCTCATATGCAAGATAAGTATGTGTTGGGATAGGGCTGTGGAGGGCGGCTGCTCGGGCACACCCCTGTCAAGTTAAAGAGATTCAACTGAGGAAGCACAAGGGAACTCTCATCTGGGAACAACAACTGCAGGGAGAACACATTTTCAGACGAATGTGGGAGGGCAGAAGGCTGCCTAATACTGAAGCACCCCCAAACAACAAACCAAATGCAACAACTACTGCAAGCATTCCTGGGGGAAGGCCTGCAGCAGATGGATTTGCATATAGTGATGTCATCCAAGCAGTGGGCATAGTTGGCTGCAACCCTCGTCTGCATATGAAAAGAGAAAAGGGTCACGCAGGGCATGGCGGCCTTTGTGGGGTTGCGCTTGGATGACCCCTAAATCGCTTTATACACCCCCACCCCCCATCAGTGTGGGCTCATGTTGGCCATGCCCCAGCCCCTGAAGCATTCAAGCTGATTTCTTGCAGCAGCTGGACCCAGAAACAGCTCCAGAGTTGCTCTACAAGACAAGTAAAAGGGTGTGAGCCCTGCAGCACCACCTGTAGTTTGCATACACACATATATAGGACAGCATCTCTTATATGCCCCAGGGTCAATAAAATAGTATCCTAATCTAGGGTATCCATCCCCTCAGATAAGGTATCCGTCCATGCCGCTACAGCACTACACACCCAGGCCGACGCAATTGCCGGTCTGAGTAAGGTACCTGAATGTGTATAAATGGACTTCAGGGTAATCTCCTGTTTGTGGTCAGCAGACTCTTTGAGGGTAGCCGTATACTGGGACGGGAGGGCTACCTTCTTGGATAAGCGTGTTAATGCTTTGTCCACCCTAGGGGAGGATTCCCATCGTAACCTATCCATTGATGGGAAAGGATACGCCATAAGAATCCTTTTGGAAATCTGCAGTCTTTTATCTGGAGATTCCCAAGCTTTTTCACATAACTCGTTCAGCTCGTGTGACCCCCTCAAAGGTTACCTCAGGCTTTTTCACCTTGTACATATGTACCCTCTTGTCAGGGACAGGGGGTTCCTCTCTGATGTGCAAAACATCTTTTATTGCCATAATCATATATCGAATGGATTTTGCCAATTTTGGCTGTAACTTTGCATCATCGTAATCGACACTGGAGTCAGAATCCGTGTCTGTATCTGTGTCAACAATCTGAGATAGTGGGCGCTTATGAGACCCTGACAGTCCCTGCAACATAGGTTCAGGCATGGGTTGAGACCCTGACTGTCCCAAAGCTTCAGCCTTGTCTAATCTTTTGTGCAATGAGTTTACACTAGCATTTAAAACATTCCACATATCCATCCAATCAGCTGTCGGCGGAGACACCACATTCATTTGCTCCTGCTCCTCTCTAATATAGCCTTCTTCCTCAGACATGTCGACACACGTGTACCGACACACCACACACACAGGGAATGCTTTTTCTGAAGACAGTTTCCCCACAAGGCCCTTTGGAGAGACAGAGAGAGAGTATGCCAGCACACACCCCAGCGCTATATAACCCAGGAATACACAGTAACTTAATGTTTGCCCAGTAGTACTGCTGTATGTAATTTGCGCCAAATTATGTGCCCCCCCCCCCTCTTTTCAACTCTCTTGTCTACCGTGGTATAAGCAGGGGAGAGTCCGGGGAGCTTCCTCTCAGCGGTGCTGTGAAGAAAAAATGGCGCTGGTGAGTGCTGAGGGAGAAGCCCCGCACCCTCGGCGGCAGGCTTCTGTCCCGCTTAAACTGTAAAATTGGCGGGGGCTCATACATATATACAGTGCCCCGCTGTATATGTGTTATATTTTTGCCAAAAAGAGGTTTATATTGCTGCCCAGGGTGCCCCCCCCCCCCCCTGCGCCCTGCACCCTTACAGTGACCGGAGTGTGTGAGGTGTATGGGAGCAATGGCGCACAGCTGCAGTGCTGTGCGTTACTTCAGTGAAGATTATGAAGTCTTCTGCCGCCTCTGAAGTCTTCTTTTCTTCTCATACTCACCCGGCTTCTATCTTCCGGCTCTGCAAGGGGGGCGGAGGCGCGGCTCTGGGACGGACGGCGAGGGTGAGATCCTGCGTACCAATCCCTCTGGAGCTAATGGTGTCCAGTAGCCTAAGAAGCAGGACCTTGCAACTCAGAGAGTAGGGCTGCTTCTCTCCGCACAGTCCCTCGATGAGGGAGTCTGTTGCCAGCAGTGCTCCCTGAAAATTAAAAACCTAACAAAATACTTTCTGTCAGAAAGCTCAGGAGAGCTCCTGAAAAGCACCCAGTCTCCACTGGGCACAGTATCAAACTGAGGTCTGGAGGAGGGGCATAGAGGGAGGAGCCAGTGCACACCCAGAACTAAAGTCTTTCTTAAAGTACCCATGTCTCCTGCGGAGCCTATCTATCCCCATGGTCCTTACGGAGTCCCCAGCATCCTCTAGGACGTTAGAGAAAATAGGATTTTAATACCTACCGGTAAATCCTTTTCTCTTAGTCCGTAGAGGATGCTGGGCACCCGTCCCAGTGCGTACTGTGTCTGCAGTTATTAAATGGCCCTTAACTCCAGAACATTTATGTGGAGAAAACTTTCCTGACTTGACCATCTTCCTTGGATGTTTTCCCCCTGTGTGACTGCTCCCCAGCCTCGGAGGGTTGCATCCATGGTCCCTAGGATCCAGTCCTGGATCCCGAACCATCGCCCCTCTAGGAGGTGAGAACTGTGCAGCCACCAATGGAGTAAGATTCTGGTCTTGGAAGACAGGATTATCCTCCGGTGCATGTGTAGGTGGGATCCGGACCACTTGTCCAACAGGTCCCACTGGAACACTCTGGCATGGAACCTGCAAAACTGAATGGCCTCGTAGGCCGCAACCATCTTCCCCAGCAACAGAATGCATTGATGGATTAACACTCTTGCTGGTTTCAGAATTTGTTTGACCAGACTCTGGAACTCCATAGCCTTTCCACTGGAAGAAAGCCTCTTCTGTGTCCAGTATGACTCCCAGAAACAACAACCGCGTCATTGGGACCAACTGCGATTTTGGCAAGTTTAGGAGCCAACCATGGCCCTCATTCCGAGTTGTTCGCTCGGTATTTTTCATCGCATCGCAATGAAAATCCGCTTAGTACGCATGCGCTATGTTCGCACTGCGACTGCGCCAAGTAACTTTGCTATGTAGAAAGTAATTTTACTCACGGCTTTTTCATCGCTCCGGCGATCGTAATGTGATTGACAGGAAATGGGTGTTACTGGGCGGAAACACGGCGTTTCAGGGGCGTGTGGCTGAAAACGCTACCGTTTCCGGAAAAAACGCAGGAGTGGCCGGAGAAACGGTGGGAGTGCCTGGGCGAACGCTGAGTGTGTTTGTGACGTCAAACAGGAACGACAAGCACTGAACTGATCGCACAGGCAGAGTAAGTCTGAAGCTACTCTGAAACTGCTAAGTAGTTAGTAATCGCAATATTGCGAATACATCGGTCGCAATTTTAAGAAGCTAAGATTCACTCCCAGTAGGCGGCGGCTTAGCGTGTGTAACTCTGCTAAATTCGCCTTGCGACCGATCAACTCGGAATGAGGGCCCATGTTGTTGAAGAACTGTCAGGGAGAGTAGATGTTTTGCACCAACTGGTCCCTGGATCTCGCCTTTATCAGGAGATCATCCAAGTACGGCATAATTGTGACTCCTTGCTTGCGAAGGAGAACCATCATTTCCACCATCACCCTGGTGAAAATCCTCGGAGCCGTGGACAGACCAAACGGCAACGTCTGAAATTGGTAATGACAATCCTGAATTGCAAACCTCAGGTAGCTTGATGCAGTGGCTAAATGGGAACATATAAGTAGGCATCCTTTATGTCTACCAAAACCATGAAATCTCCTTTATCCCCCGGACTGGAGATCACTACCCTGAGAGATTCCATCTTGAAATTGAATTTCTTTAGGTAGAAATTAAGGGGTCAGCGTGTTAATGTATAGATGTTGGTGTGTGTATGTCAGTGTACGTACAGATATAGGTGTGTGTGTGTGTGTGTATGTATGTATGTATGTATGTATGTATATGTATAGAGGAAGGTGTGATACATACATATAACACATACATGATAGATACATACATATATCACACACACGATAGATAGATAGATAGATAGATAGATAGATAGATAGGACACATACATACAAGATGGATACATACATACATACATGATAGATACATATATATACACACACATACGATAGATAGATAGATACATACATATATATATATATATATATCACAAACATATATGATTCATACATATATCACACACACATACATGATACATACATGAGAAAGACCTGGGATGGTGATGAGGCCAGGGCCCCCTGCTGATGTTGCGTTGAGGAAGGCAGTGTTCCAGGGCGGATGCCAGTCGGGGAGAGCGTCGCGCAGCCCGGGAAAAATACTGCTGAGGAGCTACATCTGGAAGAGCCCCTGGGAGGGAGAGTGCCACATGCCCCATCCTGCGTGGCAGACTCTGCAGGCCTGCACATGGAAAGGGAGGTCTCTGGCCACACGTACTCACCCTTCTGCTGAAGCCCCGCTGCTGTCCCCATCAGCGCTCTCCAGCGGGGAGCGGGGCCAGGATGAACCTCAACCTGTGAGAACTATCTTCATGATCAAGAGATCTCATATGCAAGATAGGTATGTGTTGGGATAGGGCTGGGGAGGGTGGCTGCTTGGGCACACCCCCGTCAAGTTAAGGAGATTTAACTGAGGAAGCACAAGGGAACTCTCGTCTGGGGACAACAA
Organism: Pseudophryne corroboree; assembly: GCF_028390025.1. Lineage (NCBI taxonomy): Eukaryota > Metazoa > Chordata > Amphibia > Anura > Myobatrachidae > Pseudophryne > Pseudophryne corroboree. Next base: position 652,487 of record NW_026970003.1, read on the forward strand.
CTGCAGGGAGACCACACCTTTTCAGATGAACATGGGAGGGCGGAAGGCTGCCTAATACTGAAGCACCCTCAGACATTAAACCATATGCAACAACTATTGCAAGCATTCCTGGGGGAAGGTCTGCAGCAGACGGATTTGCATACGGTGATGTCATCCAAGCAGTGGGCCAAAGTTGGCTGGAACCCTCATCTGTATATGAAAAGAGAAAAGGGGCATGCAGGGCATGGCGGCCTTTTGCGGCGCTTGGATAACCCCAAGTTTGCATTAAACACCCCCACCCTCCTTCGGTGTGGGGCTCATGTTGGCCATGCCCAAGCCCCTGAAGCATTCAAGCTGATTTCTTGCAGCAGCTGGGCACTGTAACAGCTTCAGAGCTGCTCTACAAGACAAGTAAAAGGGTGTGGGCCCTGCAGCACCACCTGTAGTTTGCATACACACATATATAGGACAGCATCTCTTATATGCCCCAGGGTCAATAAAATAGTATCCTTGTCTAGGCTATCCATCCCCTCAGATAAGGTATTTGTCCATGCCGCTACAGCACTACACACCCAGGCCGACGCAATTGCCGGTCTGAGTAAGGTACCTGAATGTGTATAAATGGACTTCAGGGTAATCTCCTGTTTGCGGTCAGCACACTCTTTGAGGGTAGCCGTATCCTGGGACGGGAGGGCTACCTTCTTGGATAAGCGTGTTAATGCTTTGTCCACCCTAGGGGAGGATTCCCATCGTAACCTATCCGTTGATGGGAAAGGATACGCCATAAGAATCCTTTTGGAAATCTGCAGTCTTTTATCTGGAGATTCCCAAGCTTTTTCACATAACTCGTTCAGCTCGTGTGAGGGGGGAAAGGTTACCTCAGGCTTCTTTCCCTTGTACATATGTACCCTCTTGTCAGCGACAGGGGGTTCCTCTGTGATGTGCAAAACATCTTTTATTGCCATAATCATAAATCGAATGGATTTTGCCAATTTTGGCTGTAACTTTGCTTCATCGTAATCGACACTGGAGTCAGAATCCGTGTCGGTATCTGTGTCAACAATCTGGGATAGTGGGCGCTTATGAGACCCTGACAGTCCCTGCAACATAGGATCAGGCATGGGTTGAAACCCTGACTGTCCCAAAGCTTCTGCCTTGTCTAATCTTTTGTGCAATGAGTTTACACTAGCATTTAAAACATTCCACATATCCATCCAATCAGCTGTCGGCGGAGACACCACATTCATTTGCTCCCGCTCCTCTCTAATATAGCCTTCTTCCTCAGACATGTCGACACACGTGTACCGACACACTTCACACACAGGGAATGCTTTTTCTGAAGACAGTTTCCCCACAAGGCCCTTTGGAGAGACAGAGAGAGAGTATGCCAGCACACCCCCCAGCGCTATATAACCCAGGAATAAAACAGTAACTTAATGTTTGCCCAGTAGTGCTGCTGTATGTAATTTGCGAATTATGTGCCCCCCACCCTCTTTTCAAACCTCTTGTCTAACGTGGTATAAGCAGGGTAGAGTCCGGGGAGCTTCCTCTCAGCGGTGCTGTGGAGAAAAAATGGCGCTGGTGAGTGCTGAGGGAGAAGCCCCGCCCCCTCGGAGGCGGGCTTCTGTCCCGCTTAAACTGTAAAATTGGTGGGGGCTTATACATATATAAAGTGCCCAGCTGTATATATGTTATATTTTTGCGAAAGAGGTTTATATTGCTGCCCAGGGCGCCCCCCCTGCGCCCTGCACCCTTACAGTGACCGGAGTATGTGAGGTGTATGGGAGCAAAGGCGCACAGCTGCAGTGCTGTGCGTTACCTCAGTGAAGATCATGAAGTCTTCTGCCGCCTCTGAAGTCTTCTTTTCTTCTCATACTCACCCGGCTTCTATCTTCCGGCTCTGCGAGGGGGACGGCGGCGCGGCTCTGGGACGGACGGCGAGGGTGAGATCCTGCGTACCAATCCCACTGGAGCTAATGGAGTCCAGTAGCCTAAGAAGCAGGACCTTGCAACTCAGAGAGTAGGGCTGCTTCTCTCCCCTCAGTCCCTCGATGAGGGAGTCTGTTGCCAGCAGTGCTCCCTGAAAATTAAAAACCTAACAAAATACTTTCTGTCAGAAAGCTCAGGAGAGCTCCTGAAAAGCACCCAGTCTCCACTGGGTACAGTATCAAACTGAGGTCTGGAGGAGGGGCATAGAGGGAGGAGCCAGTGCACACCCAGAACTAAAGTCTTTCTTAAAGTGCCCATGTCTCCTGCGGAGCCCGTCTATCCCCATGGTCCTTACGGAGTCCCCAGCATCCTCTAGGACGTTAGAGAAAATAGGATTTTAATACCTACCGGTAAATCCTTTTCTCTTAGTCCGTAGAGGATGCTGGGCACCCGTCCCAGTGCGTACTGTGTCTGCAGTTATTAAATGGCCCTTAACTCCAGAACATTTATGTGGAGATGAAAACATCCAAGGAAGACTTGACCATCTTCCTTGGATGTTTTCCCCCTGTGTGACTGCTCTCCAGCCTCAGAGGGTTGCATCCGTGGTCCCTAGGATCCCGTCCTGGATCCCGAACCATCGCCCCTCTAGGTGGTGAGAACTGTGCAGCCACCAATGGAGTGAGATTCTGGTCTTGAAGACAGGATTATCCTCCGGTGCATGTGTAGGTGGGATCCGGACCACTTGTCCAACAGGTCCCACTGGAACACTCTGGCATGGAACCTGCCAAACTGAATGGCCTCGTAGGCCGCAACCATCTTCCCCAGCAACTGAATGCAATGATGGATTAACACTCTTGCTGGTTTCAGAATTTGTTTGACCAGACTCTGGATCTCCAGAGCCTTTCCACTAGAAGAAAACCTCTTCTGTGTCCAGTATCACTCCCAAAAACAACAACCGCGTCATTGGGACCAACTGCGATTTTGGCAAGTTTAGGAGCCAACCATGTTGTTGAAGAACTGTCAGGGAGAGTAGATGTTTTGCACCAACTGGTCCCTGGATCTCGCCTTTATCAGGAGATCATCCAAGTACGGGATAATTGTGACTCCTTGCTTGCGAAGGAGAACCATCATTTCCGCCATCACCCTGGTGAAAATCCTCGGAGCCGTGGACAGACCAAACGGCAACGTCTGAAATTGGTAATGACAATCCTGAATTGCAAACCTCAGGTAGCTTGATGCAGTGGCTAAATGGGAACATATAAGTAGGCATCCTTTATGTCTACCAAAACCATGAAATCTCCTTTATCCCCCGGACTGGAGATCACTACCCTGAGAGATTCCATCTTGAAATTGAATTTCTTTATGTAGAAATTAAGGGATTTCAGATTTAAGATTGGTCTGACTGAGCCGTCCGGCTTCGGGACCACGAATAGGCTTGAATAAAAACCTTCTCCCTGCTGACTAAGGCTGATTTGAACAATCGGTGAGGGGGAACGTCTTGAAACCCCAGTTTGTACCCTTGGGACACTATTTGTAAAACCCACGAGTCCAGGTCCGAATGAATCCAGAACTGACTGAAGAGTTTTAGACGTGCCCCCCACTGGTGCGGGCTCCTGCAAGAGAGCCCCAGCGTCATGCAGTGGATTTGGCAAAAGCAGAGGACGATCTCTGCTCCTGCGATCTTGAAGAGGCTACAGACCTCTTCCCTCTTTTCCTTCCTCTACCTGCAAAGAAAGGGGAATCTTAACTTCTTGCAAATCTATTGGGCCGAAATGACTGCGTCAGATAATGATGCGTCTTCATCCGTTGAGAGGGAACATAGGGCAAGAAGGATGACTTACCTGCGGGAGCTGCCGAGATCAAATTAACTAGGCCGTCGCCAAACAAGGCTTCACCTTCATAGGGAAGAGACTCCCTTTCTTCTTGGAGTCAGCATCAGCATTCCCTTGGTGAATCCACAATGCCCTCCTATCCGAGACTGCCATGAAATTGGCCCGTGAGCACTTGTGCCCGGTGTAGGATTTTTAAATATGTGTAGTTTACTGTATGCAAAGGTTTAAAACCTTTTAGGAACTGAGATCTAAGGTGTATTACATGTAGTTTAAAAAAAACAAAAAAGGTTTATTTTATGGCAGTAGTTTCCAAACTGGGGTTCTTGCACTGGTAGCATAGTTTGGTGGTCCAGGACCAATTAAAATTATTTATACTTTATTAAATTGGCAAAACCATTCCCTCACAACATAACTGAACCTGAGGATGACATGCTATAAACACAATTAACTTAATTTTATATTTTTTTCTGAATTTCTCAATAAAAAAAACTTTGGCCTAGGGGTGCCGTGAAACAAATTTTGATACTCTAGAGCAGGGGTGTCAAACCCATGGGCCGCATGCAGCCCCCAATGCATCCTTTTGTGGCCCACAGGCCGGGGTCCGACAGGGGTCCTTTTGTGGCCCGATCACCTTGCTTAGAGCGAGGGCAGGAGAGTGCAGCCAGAGTCTTTGCTTTCTATGTGCGGCACCATCTTCCCGAAGAGATCACCGGGAAGATAGTGCCCCTTCCACTGGCTACAGCACAGGTATACTGGGGTGGGGTAGCAAACTGGGGGCCCCAATGGGCCCCTCCAGCAGTCCCTCTACCAAAACACGTCTTTTGGTGGTTTTGCGGTGTTGTTATAACTACATGGTGACGATACTGTAGCACAGAGATTTTCAACCATTTACAACTCACGTCACACAGAACAAGATTTAAATATTGACAAGGCACACTGAAATATAATGGTGATGCATGGTGCAGTATCGTGTCCTAGGATGTCATGTCGCAGCTTCTCCATAGGTAACGCCTGAACAGGCCCGGTGACAGGGGGGACAAAGGGGACACTTGTTCAGGGCTCCAAGTATTAAGAACAGAAATAATGGGGCCACAGTGCCAATATTGCTTTTTAAAGTGTATCCACCAACTGCTCAATTTAAGCAGGAAAACAATTAACAGGCCAACTAAACCCTCCCCCCTCCTTTTACCCCATCACTTTGTCCAGTCCCTGTGGTCCATACTGTATTGCCATTATTATGCATGTTGCTGTGCTGGCCCTTTTCTGAATGTCCCTGCCACCGCCACCGAAGAGCTGGATAGCCCAGTATGAAAACCACCTGCCGGCCTCACTGACGGTCCGAGTCAAAGGCTCCATTTTTTTTTAAAGATCCCTCTGCCAAGTTAAGGGGGGGTTGAGGGGGCCCCAGAGATATCAGTGTACTGGGCCCCGAGATTTCTGTTGCTGGCCCTGACCCTCAGGGGCGTATCTACCCCTTGGCCAGGATGGCACTTGCCAGGGGCACCATCCAGCTGTGCCAACCGTGGCTAAGGGATAGAGTTCTGCAGTCTCGGCGTGGGACTGACCAATTAGACGGTGAGGGAAGGATACTGAAATTGTCCCAACCCTGTTACAGTTTGAAACGCCCCTCAACTGCTGTCCACTGCTTCACTCCTAGCTCTGCCCCTTTGAAATTATTAATCCCTACCCCCCGGTAGGCGGAGTTCTCCAGGCCCATACTCAGGAGTCACCACTGCTGTACATTATGTGCCGGTTGTAGAGGCAGAGCGGGGAACATCAGAGAACGCCACAAATTACACAGTGGGCAAGGAGATGGCTGGAGACAGCTGCACAGCCATGCCTTGCAAGTTCGAGAGAGCTGTTGAATTTCAGCACTTCAAGTCAGAGCCTGCCCCCTGCTGCCCAAGCAGTCCGTGACAGTTAGTGTCGAGGAGGGAGGGATTTGTGCATGTGTGCTATCAGTGTGTGTGTGGGGGGGTGGAGGATGTGTGTGACTGTGAGGGAGCTGTCAGTGTCAGTGGGGAGAGGAGCAGGAGGGAGTTGTCAGTGTGTGGAAGTGATGAGAGTTGTCAGTATTGGGGAAATGTGTGTGTGTGTGTACTAGATTTTGGAGTGTGTGTTTGTGAGAGGTTTCAGTTGGGGAATTAGAGTTCATACAGTAATTAAATGTTTTCATATTGAGAACTACATCTCCCAGCATATACAGTGTGCTGGGGATGCTAACAAGCTTTATTTAAAAGTCTAAAAACATTGCTTTTATGACTGCAATGGTTAAAAAGGGAGAGCTATAAATCAATTTATCAGTGAATGATCGCAGTTTGAGCTGTTACATTTTACTGAACCACCTATCCCTCCACACTCACTACCTGTCCTCAGGATACATTTACCATCCCGGCAGACGGTATACCGGCGGTCATTTGACCGATGTTGGAATTCTGACACCACTTGGGAGACTGGTGCCGGCACACAGACAGCCAACATCCCGAAGGCGAGTATTGGAGGGAGGGTTAGGACCGGGGGAGGGGGTGTTAGGGAAGGCACTAGGAGGGGGGGGGTTAGTCCTAGCTGCCACCCCCTGAGGGTTAGCCCTATCCGCCACCCCCCCAGAGGGTTAGGATTAGGTATCATGTGACTGCTGGAATCCCGAGCGCCGGATGCCATACCCAACCCCCTTTACTTTTTCAGGCATTTCTATCTCTCCTCTCTCTATGGTGTTCCGATTGCCCACTTTCCCTTGTGCTTTTCTCTCTCTCTCCTTTGTTTAGAGCATCAGTTTCTGTAGTCCACTTTATCCTTATTTTTTCCAGTGTTTCACTATCTCTCTGATGTAATGAGGATGTATGGTCTAGAGGGATCAGTAATGCATTGTACTGTATAGAGGCGTCAGGGATGTAGCGTAGGGTATAGAGGCGTCAGGGATGTAGCGTAGGTTATAGAGGCATCAGGAATGTAGCGTAGGGAATAGAGGCATCAGGGATGTAGCGTAGGGTATAGAGGCGTCAGGGATGTAGCATAGGGAATAGAGGCGTCAGGGATGTAGCGTAGGGAATAGAGGCGTCAGGGATGTAGCGTAGGGAATAGAGGCGTCAGGGATTTAGCTTAGGGAATATAGGCATCAGGGATGTACTAGCAGGTATATAGAGGTCAGTGTACTGTATAGAGGGGTCAGTAATGCAGTGATGGTTATAGAAAGGTCAGTGATGTAGTGTAGGGTATAGAGGGGTCAGTTATGTAGTGTGGGGTAAAGAGGGGTCAGTAAAGATACTAAGCTGAAGTACTTAGAACACTTCTTGAATTAAGACACAACCTGCAAGAAAAAGTATGCAATATGGGTGAAAAGGCAAATGTCAGAGGTCTGATACAAGTGACCAGCTCCACACCTTGCACCACATAGCGTTATGTTAAACTGGGATATGTTCTTTTTTGGTGTGTGTGTGTGTGTGTGTGTGTGTGTATGTGTGTGTGTGTGTGTGGGGGGGGGGGTGCCAAAGGAAATTTTTGCCATTGGCTCCTTTGGTCTAGAACCAGCCCTGATCACAAAATATTTTTGTCTGAGCAGACTGGACACTGATCAGCGTTGGCTCATTCTCAGCCCCCCGCCTAGCCTCTGCTGCCAACAGACTGCTATTAGCTAGTTAACCTTCTGCCTTCCCTATCTATGACACAGACTGCTGCTAATGCTACCAGAATGTTCCCAGTGGCTTCACACCAACAGTGAATCCCAGCCGATGATGTAGGGCAGCGTGTGGGGGAGGGGGTCAGTTGCTGTGGCTCCAACATGGTAACCGCCAATGGACTGCAATGCTTTATCGAAAGGGGGGGCGCCAGTCCCTTACTTTGCCAGGGGCGCTTGGACCCCTAGCTACACCTCTGTTGACCCTAACCGATACCCCTAAACTAACCATAATTCCTGCAGTAAAAATCCATGTTTCTATGTATATAGGGGGTCATTCCGAGTTGATCGCTTGCTGCCGTTGTTCGCTGCGTAGCAATCAGTTGAAAAAAAATGGCTAATCTGTGCATGCGCATGCTCCGTAATGTGCATGCGCATCGTACGGGTACAAAGTCCATTGTGGTTTTGCCGCCATTTTCACACGTGCATTGAGATTGATAGGGAGAGGACGTGGCTGGCGTCCTCTCCTTTTAGACTAGAGTACTAGAGAGAGACACAAATTTTGGGGAGCATATTATTAGGAGGAGTACTACTTGCTGCTGATAGTGTGACCAGTGACCACCAGTTTAATTAATCCGTTCTCTGCCTGAAGAAAAACGATACACAGTGTGACACAGTCACATACCATATCTGTGCTCAGCCCAGTGTGCTGCATTATATGTAATACTGTATATCATTATCTGACTGTGCTGAGTGCTCACTGCTCACACAGCTTAATTGTGGGGGAGACTGGGGAGCAGTTATAGCAGGAGTACATATTTTAAGTACAGTGCACACTTTTGCTGCCAGAGTGCCACTGCCAGTGTGACTGACCAGTGACCACTGACCACCAGTATTGTGATTGTCTGCTGACCACCAGTATATTGTGATTGTCTGCCTGAAAAAGTTAAACACTCGTCGTGTGGTGTTTTTATAAACGCATTCTGCAGACAGTGTCCAGCAGGTCCGTCATTACATAATATATACCTGTCCGGCTGCAGTACTAGTGTGATATATATATATATATATTTTAATTTTATCTCATTATCATCCAGTCTATATTAGCAGCAGACACAGTACGGTAGTCCACGGCTGTAGCTACTAGTGTGATATATAATATATATATATTTTAATTTTATCTCATTATCATCCAGTCTATATTAGCAGCAGACACAGTACGGTAGTCCACGGCTGTAGCTACCTCTGTGTCGGCAGTCGCTCGTCCATCCATAATTGTATACCACCTACCCGTGGTTTTTTTTTTTCTATCTTCTTGATACTAGTAGCTTACTTTAGGAGTCTGCAGTGCTGACAGACAGTGTCCAGCAGGTCCGTCATTACATAATATATACCTGTCCGGCTGCAGTACTAGTGTGATATATATATATATATTTTAATTTTATCTCATTATCATCCAGTCTATATTAGCAGCAGACACAGTACGGTAGTCCACGGCTGTAGTTACCTCTGTGTCGGCAGTCGCTCGTCCATCCATAATTGTATACCACCTACCCGTGGTTTTTTTTTTTTCTATCTTCTTGATACTAGTAGCTTACTTTAGGAGTCTGCAGTGCTGAGTCTGACAGACAGTGTCCAGCAGGTCCGTCATTACATAATATATACCTGTCCGGCTGCAGTACTAGTGTGATATATAATATATATATATTTTAATTTTATCTCATTATCATCCAGTCTATATTAGCAGCAGACACAGTACGGTAGTCCACGGGTGTAGCTACCTCTGTGTCGGCAGTCGCTCGTCCATCCATAATTGTATACCACCTACCCGTGGTTTTTTTTTTTCTATCTTCTTGATACTAGTAGCTTACTTTAGGAGTCTGCAGTGCTGACAGACAGTGTCCAGCAGGTCCGTCATTACATAATATATACCTGTCCGGCTGCAGTACTAGTGTGATATATATATATATATTTTAATTTTATCTCATTATCATCCAGTCTATATTAGCAGCAGACACAGTACGGTAGTCCACGGCTGTAGCTACCTCTGTGTCGGCAGTCGCTCGTCCATCCATAATTGTATACCACCTACCCGTGTTTTTTTTTTTTCTATCTTCTTGATACTAGTAGCTTACTTTAGGAGTCTGCAGTGCTGACAGACAGTGTCCAGCAGGTCCGTCATTACATAATATATACCTGTCCGGCTGCAGTACTAGTGTGATATATATATATATTTTAATTTTATCTCATTATCATCCAGTCTATATTAGCAGCAGACACAGTACGGTAGTCCACGGCTGTAGTTACCTCTGTGTCGGCAGTCGCTCGTCCATCCATAATTGTATACCACCTACCCGTGTTTTTTTTTTTTTCTATCTTCTTGATACTAGTAGCTTACTTTAGGAGTCTGCAGTGCTGACAGACAGTGTCCAGCAGGTCCGTCATTACATAATATATACCTGTCCGGCTGCAGTACTAGTGTGATATATATATATATATATATTTTAATTTTATCTCATTATCATCCAGTCTATATTAGCAGCAGACACAGTACGGTAGTCCACGGCTGTAGCTACCTCTGTGTCGGCAGTCGCTCGTCATCCATAAGTATACTAGTATCCATCCATCTCCATTGTTTACCTGAGGTGCCTTTTAGTTGTGCCTATTAAAATATGGAGAACAAAAATGTTGAGGTTCCAAAAATAGGGAAAGATCAAGATCGACTTCCACCTCGTGCTGAAGCTGCTGCCACTAGTCATGGCTGAGACGATGAAATGCCAGCAACGTTGTCTGCCAAGGCCGATGCCCAATGTCATAGTACAGAGCATGTAAAATCCAAAACACCAAATATCAGTAAAAAAAGGACTCAAAAATCTAAAATAAAATTGTCGGAGGAGAAGCGTAAACTTGCCAATATGCCATTTACCACACGGAGTGGCAAGGAACGGCTGAGGCCCTGGCCTATGTTCATGGCTAGTGGTTCAGCTTCACATGAGGATGGAAGCACTCAGCCTCTCGCTAGAAAAATGAAAAGACTCAAGCTGGCAAAAGCACAGCAAAGAACTGTGCGTTCTTCGAAATCCCAAATCCACAAGGAGAGTCCAATTGTGTCGGTTGCGATGCCTGACCTTCCCAACACTGGACGTGAAGAGCATGCGCCTTCCACCATTTGCACGCCCCCTGCAAGTGCTGGAAGGAGCACCCGCAGTCCATTTCCTGATAGTCAGATTGAAGATGTCAGTGTTGAAGTACACCAGGATGAGGAGGATATGGGTGTTGCTGGCGCTGGGGAGGAAATTGACCAGGAGGATTCTGATGGTGAGGTGGTTTGTTTAAGTCAGGCACCCGGGGAGACACCTGTTGTCCGTGGGAGGAATATGGCCATTGACATGCCTGGTGAAAATACCAAAAAAATCAGCTCTTCGGTGTGGAAGTATTTCAACAGAAATGCGGACAACAGGTGTCAAGCCGTGTGTTGCCTTTGTCAAGCTGTAATAAGTAGGGGTAAGGACGTTAACCACCTCGGAACATCCTCCCTTATACGTCACCTGCAGCACATTCATAATAAGTCAGTGACAAGTTCAAAAACTTTGGGCGACAGCGGAAGCAGTCCACTGACCAGTAAATCCCTTCCTCTTGTAACCAAGCTCACGCAAACCACCCCACCAACTCCCTCAGTGTCAATTTCCTCCTTCCCCAGGAATGCCAATAGTCCTGCAGGCCATGTCACTGGCAATTCTGACGAGTCCTCTCCTGCCTGGGATTCCTCCGATGCATCCTTGCGTGTAACGCCTACTGCTGCTGGCGCTGCTGTTGTTGCTGCTGGGAGTCGATGGTCATCCCAGAGGGGAAGTCGTAAGCCCACTTTTACTACTTCCACCAAGCAATTGACTGTCCAACAGTCCTTTGCGAGGAAGATGAAATATCACAGCAGTCATCCTGTTGAAAAGCGGATAACTGAGGCCTTGACAACTATGTTGGTGTTAGACGTGCGTCCGGTATCCGCCGTTAGTTCACAGGGAACTAGACAATTTCTTGAGGTAGTGTGCCCCCGTTACCAAATACCATCTAGGTTCCACTTCTCTAGGCAGGCGATACCGAGAATGTACACGGACGTCAGAAAAAGACTCACCAGTGTCCTAAAAAATGCAGTTGTACCCAATGTCCACTTAACCACGGACATGTGGACAAGTGGAGCAGGGCAGGGTCAGGACTATATGACTGTGACAGCCCACTGGGTAGATGTATGGACTCCCGCCGCAAGAACAGCAGCGGCGGCACCAGTAGCAGCATCTCGCAAACGCCAACTCCTAGGCAGGCTACGCTTTGTATCACCGGTTTCCAGAATACGCACACAGCTGAAAACCTCTTACGGCAACTGAGGAAGATCATCGCGGAATGGCTTCCCCCAATTGGACTCTCCTGTGGATTTGTGGCATCGGACAACGCCAGCAATATTGTGTGTGCATTAAATATGGGCAAATTCCAGCACGTCCCATGTTTTGCACATACCTTGAATTTGGTGGTGCAGAATTATTTAAAAAACGAGAGGGGCGTGCAAGAGATGCTGTCGGTGGCCAGAAGAATTGCGGGACACTTTCGGCGTACAGGCACCACGTACAGAAGACTGGAGCAACACCAAAAACGCCTGAACCTGCCCTGCCATCATCTGAAGCAAGAAGTGGTAACGAGGTGGAATTCAACCCTATATATGCTTCAGAGGTTGGAGGAGCAGCAAAAGGCCATTCAAGCCTATACAATTGAGCACGATATAGGAGGTGGAATGCACCTGTCTCAAGCGCAGTGGAGAATGATTTCAACGTTGTGCAAGGTTCTGCTGCCCTTTGAACTTGCCACACGTGAAGTCAGTTCAGACACTGCCAGCCTGAGTCAGGTCATTCCCCTCATCAGGCTTTTGCAGAAGAAGCTGGAGACATTGAAGGAGGAGCTAACACAGAGCGATTCCGCTAGGCATGTGGGACTTGTGGATGGAGCCCTTAATTCGCTTAACAAGGATTCACGGGTGGTCAATCCGTTGAAATCAGAGCACTACATTTTGGCCACCGTGCTCGATCCTAGATTTAAAACCTACCTTGGATCTCTCTTTCCGGCACACACAAGTCTGCTGGGGTTCAAAGACCTGCTGGTGAGAAAATTGTCAAGTCAAGCGGAACGCGACCTGTCAACATCTCCTCCTTCACATTCTCCCGCAACTGGGGGTGCGAGGAAAAGGCTCAGAATTCCGAGCCCACCCGCTGGCGGTGATGCAGGGCAGTCTGGAGCGACTGCTGATGCTGACATCTGGTCCGTACTGAAGGACCTGACAACGATTACGGAGTCGGACATGTCGTCTACTGGCACTGCATATGATTCTCTCCCCATTGAAAGAATGGTGGAGGATTATATGAGTGACCGCATCCAAGTAGGCACGTCAGACAGTCCGTACTTATACTGGCAGGAAAAAGAGGCAATTTGGAGGCCCTTGCACAAACTGGCTTTATTCTACCTAAGTTGCCCTCCCACAAGTGTGTACTCCGAAAGAGTGTTTAGTGCCGCCGCTCACCTTGTCAGCAATCGGCGTACGAGGTTACTTCCAGAAAATGTGGAGAAGATGATGTTCATTAAAATGAATTATAATCAATTCCTCCGTGGAGACATTGACCAGCAGCAATTGCCTCCACAAAGTACACAGGGAGCTGAGATGGTGGATTCCAGTGGGGACGAATTGATAATCTGTGAGGAGGGGGATGTACACGGTGATATATCGGAGGATGATGATGAGGTGGACATCTTGCCTCTGTAGAGCCAGTTTGTGCAAGGAGAGATTAATTGCTTCTTTTTTGGTGGGGGTCCAAACCAACCCGTCATTTCAGTCACAGTCGTGTGGCAGACCCTGTCACTGAAATGATTGGTTGGTTAAAGTGTGCATGTCCTGTTTATACAACATAAGGGTGGGTGGGAGGGCCCAAGGACAATTCCATCTTGCACCTCTTTTTTCTTTCATTTTTCTTTGCGTCATGTGCTGTTTGGGGAGTATTTTTTTGAAGGGCCATCCTGCGTGACACTGCAGTGCCACTCCTAGATGGGCCAGGTGTTTGTGTCGGCCACTAGGGTCGCTTATCTTACTCACACAGCTACCTCATTGCGCCTCTTTTTTTCTTTGCGTCATGTGCTGTTTGGGTAATGTTTTTTGGAAGGGCCATCCTGCGTGACACTGCAGTGCCACTCCTAGATGGGCCAGGTGTTTGTGTCGGCCACTAGGGTCGCTTATCTTACTCACACAGCTACCTCATTGCGCCTCTTTTTTTCTTTGCGTCATGTGCTGTTTGGGGAGTGTTTTTTGGAAGGGCCATCCTGCGTGACACTGCAGTGACACTCCTAGATGGGCCAGGTGTTTGTGTCGGCCGCTAGGGTCGCTTACTGTAGCTTACTCACACAGCTACCTCATTGCGCCTCTTTTTTTCTTTGCGTCATGTGCTGTTTGGGGAGTGTTTTTTGGAAGGGCCATCCTGCGTGACACTGCAGTGCCACTCCTAGATGGGCCAGGTGTTTGTGTCGGCCACTAGGGTCGCTTAGCTTAGTCATCCAGCGACCTCGGTGCAAATTTTAGGACTAAAAATAATATTGTGAGGTGTGAGGCGTTCAGAATAGACTGAAAATGAGTGGAAATTATGGTTTTTGAGGTTAATAATACTTTGGGATCAAAATGACCCCCAAATTCTATGATTTAAGCTGTTTTTTAGTGTTTTTTGAAAAAAACACCCGAATCCAAAACACACCCGAATCCGACAAAAAAAATTCGGTGAGGTTTTGCCAAAACGCGGTCGAACCCAAAACACGGCCGCGGAACCGAACCCAAAACCAAAACACAAAACCCGAAAAATTTCAAGTGCACATCTCTAATAGAGGGGTCAGTAATGCAGTGATGGTTATAGAAAGGTCAGTGATGTAGTGTAGGGTATAGAGGGGTCAGTTATGTAGTGTGGGGTAAAGAGGGGTCAGTAAAGATACTAAGCTGAAGTACTTAGAACACTTCTTGAATTAAGACACAACCTGCAAGACAAAAGTATGCAATATGGGTGAAAAGGCAAATGTCAGAGGTCTGATACAAGTGACCAGCTCCACACCTTGCACCACATAGCGTTATGTTAAACTGGGATATGTTCTTTTTTGGTGTGTGTGTGTGTGTGTGTGTGTGTGTGTGTGTGTGTGTGTGTGTGTGTGTGTATGTGTGTGTGTGTGTGTGTGTGGGGGGGGGGGTGCCAAAGGAAATTTTTGCCATTGGCTCCTTTGGTCTAGAACCAGCCCTGATCACAAAATATTTTTGTCTGAGCAGACTGGACACTGATCAGCGTTGGCTCATTCTCAGCCCCCCGCCTAGCCTCTGCTGCCAACAGACTGCTATTAGCTAGTTAACCTTCTGCCTTCCCTATCTATGACACAGACTGCTGCTAATGCTACCAGAATGTTCCCAGTGGCTTCACACCAACAGTGAATCCCAGCCGATGATGTAGGGCAGCGTGTGGGGGAGGGGGTCAGTTGCTGTGGCTCCAACATGGTAACCGCCAATGGACTGCAATGCTTTATCGAAAGGGGGGGCGCCAGTCCCTTACTTTGCCAGGGGCGCTTGGACCCCTAGCTACACCTCTGTTGACCCTAACCGATACCCCTAAACTAACCATAATTCCTGCAGTAAAAATCCATGTTTCTATGTATATAGGGGGTCATTCCGAGTTGATCGCTTGCTGCCGTTGTTCGCTGCGTAGCAATCAGTTGAAAAAAAATGGCTAATCTGTGCATGCGCATGCTCCGTAATGTGCATGCGCATCGTACGGGTACAAAGTCCATTGTGGTTTTGCACTAGTTCTAGCGATTATTCCAATCACAGAACAGGCCACAAGGAGATTGACAGAAAGAGGGCGTTTCTGGGTGTCAACTGACCGTTTTCAGGGAGTGCTTGGAAAAATGCAGGCGTGGCAGAAGAAATGCAGACGTGGCTGGGCATTCGCTGGATGGGTGTGTGACATCAAAAGCCGTCCCTCGGTTGTTAGAATCAACGCACACGAAGTGTAACTACAGTACTGGTCTTATTTTGAAACGATTTTGCAGGCGCTCTGCTACTCAAGTATTCGCACTTCTCCAAAGTGAATATACACTCTCCAGTGGGCAGCGACAATGCGTTTGCATGGCTGCTAAAAACTGCTAGCGAGCAATCAACTCAGAATGACCCCCATAGTGTATTGCAAGAAAATATCTGTAAATCCAATGGTACCGTAAGTGCGGTATATACTCGCACTTCTTTGCGGGGTGAGAACATCTCCCCTAAGTGAAGTCAGCCCTATGAATAGAGTTTGTGTGATCCCTGTGCAGCAGTCACAGAAAGGGTTCATCTCTGCAGTTTGTCACTCAAATTACATTGCTGCATTTTTTCTAGAAGTGGATCTGAGAGCTGTTACCCGCAGACCAGCTACAATAATTATCCTGGGTACTCACTAGACCAGTGGTTCTCAAACTGCACCCTGGGGTGCCTCAGGACACTTGCAGGGGTGCCTTGGATTGGTGGTCCAGGACCAATTCAAAATATTTATAGTTAGTGTTATAGGCAAAACCAGTGCTGTTGGCTGGCAATCATAACATATGTGCACAAGCAGAAGCAAATCCTGTCCCCTACCAAAGGGCCAGTGCTAGGGTGTTTGGCGCCTCCCTACAAACTATTAATTTGGGCCCTCTCTCCAATACTTAATAAAGGGACAGTGCGCTCCTTAAAAAAAGAAGGTGTGGTATCACAAGGAAGGGGCATGGCCACACAATAGCACCCCAAATCAAAATACGCCACACAGTAGCACTATCTTATTGTCATTACACCGCATGTAATAATAATAATAATAATACCCACAGTCGCAGTGCCCTTTATACACATAACCACCATATCAGTGCAGCTTACACACATAATGCCAACAGTAGCAGTGCCCCTTCTACACATGCCCACGGTGGCAATCCTTTACATGGCAAATATCAACCTGGTTTTGCCATGTAAAGGATTGCCACTTTAAAAACAAACAATCAAAAAAAAAAAAAAAACAACAGGAAAAAACACAAAATCTCTCACTTTCTGATTCTCACACCCTATTACATTCCTCCCTATATATTTAAATGTTTCTATTACTGTATGTTCCCTCTTCCCTTCTCCAAACTATACACATCAACATTTTTTAGTATTTCCAGGTAAGTTTTGTGATGTAGGCCATGCACAATTTTAGTTGCCCTAATGTATTTACAGCCTTCTGGAGATATGGCTTCTGGAACTGAACACAGGATTCTAAATGTGGCTGTACCAAGGACCTATACAGTGGCATTACAGGTTGAGTATCCCTTATCCAAAATGCTTGGGACCAGAGGAATTTTGGATATCAGATTTTTCTGTATTTTGGAATAATTGCATACCATAACGAGATATTATGGTGATGGGACCTAAATCTAAGCACAGAAGGCATTTATGTTTCATATACACCTTATACACACAGCCTGAAGGTCATTTTAGCCAATATTTTTTATAACTTTGTGCATTAAACAAAGTGTGTGTACATTCACAGAATTCATTTATGTTTCATATACACCTTATACACACAGTCTGAAGTTCATTTAATACAATATTTTTAATAACTTTGAGTATTAAACAAAGTTTGTGTACACTGAGCCATCAAAACACAAAGGTTTCACTATCTCAGTCTCACTCAAAAAAGTCCGTATTTCGGAATATTCCGTATTTCTGAATATTTGGATATGGGATACTCAACCTGTATTACTTTTTTCTGCTACTGGTTCTTTAACCTATGCAAACAAGCATCTGACTTGCCTTTCCTATTGCTTTGTTACATTGCTCACCTGAAATAGTAATACTTAGATAGCTTTCCTCTTGCCATTATAATGCCCTTAATATTATAGTTAGCCTTTGCATTTTTGAGACGTGTATGATTTTGCATTTTTTGGCATTAAATGTTGCCATGTTCTTGACCATTCCTCTAGTCCAGGGGCGGAACTGCCAGAGACAACGGAGTCAGTTGCCGCCGGGCTCCAGCCCTAAAGGGGCTTCCTCCATTGCCCCCCGGCTGTTACGTGCCCTTCCTACTAAATAGACAAAGGCGCTACCAGCAGGGTCTCGCAGTTTGTACATTCCATGCCGTAACACCCTTCTTTCCACCTTCACAATGAAGCTATTGGTACTTTGCAAAAAAAAAATTATTAGCATTGCAACTCAGCAGATCAATGCAGTGTGCAGCCACACACTCCATATATCTGCTCAGCCACAAAGCTGATTATTTCTTCACAAAGTACAAGGTGAGCTCCAAATAGAATTCTCTAGCTTAGATTATACCTTTCTATGCAAGGGTAAATAGCTCAATTGTTTGACTGCAATGCCACAGGAAATGGTTTGGATCCAAGACAGTGTGACTGAATAATAAAGAAACCTTAAGATGAGTTCATGAATGTTGTATAAGTATTAGTGAGAGAATGGGTCAGGAGCATGCTAGGCTGCAAAAAATAAGGTAGGCTGCAAGTGAAAGTAATGATCTCCTATATATTTTCCCAGATCTGTCACTCTGTGTGGCTAACTCTGGGGGAAGTCACAGCAATGGGCGGAGACGGCATCTGCAGGACGATACACCAGTGCCAGCAGCAGACCGTAACAAAGTGACAGATCAGGGAGAATATATAGGAGGTAGGGAGGTGGCCATGGTACATGGCTGGCCAAGGGACACTAGCTCATGTACCCCTTTACCACTGAGGCTGGCCACCAAGGATGGACCTGTCACCAGTGCACATGCAATAACCTCTTCTGCTGCCCTCTTTGCAACTCAGATTGCCCAGTGCTCCCCTTCGCTAACAGTCCACAAAGTTTCCCCATCTCACGATCTGCCTCCTCACCCCCACTTTCATCTCTACAGCACACGCGCATATCATACAAGATTCCATCATGCGTACGTAGGTCTGAAATGCAAGAGGGAGGTTGGGGGGAGATTGGCATGCGCCAGCAACACCACACAGCTCACTGTGACCACAGTGGAGAGGCGCTGCAACAGGACAATACACCAACCTCGGAGCAAGGAACTGCGTCGGTCAGGAGGAGAACTATTTCAATAGCATAAAAAGGTTAATGCGTCCCACCCTATGGACACCAGACTCATCAAGTCACTGTTGCCAGAGTCTCATTTAATGACTCTGAACCTCTAAGCACACTATTTGACTGTCCACACCCTGCTGTGCCTAATACCCATCTCCTCCACCACCCTCAACACTGACCCACACATCATTCACCCACAAAGATACAATAAAGGTAGTTTGGATAAATTAGCTAAATGAAATGGATTTAACCAATTTATCTAAATGACCATTTTTGGATGTTTTCCAGTGTTTGTGAGCAAATGGTCAATTGTCATTTGCTGCCACATATTGGCATAATTTTGTTTCAACTAGAAAAAAAAATTGGACAGATAATCTAAGTGTGGATCCAGTTTAAAGGTCCGTATTCACGGCCCGATTTTGGGGAGAGATGTGTGCTGAGCGAACTGCTCAGCACACATCTCTGCCCCCGCTCAGCACAGCGTGATGTGTGCTGAGCGTACGGGGGGTGGGGGGGGGGCGCTCATTTCACCCCCTGTGTAGGGCATTCTGTGTGTATCCAGTTTTCCAGGTGTGAGCATCATACAACTACTGACTTGCGAGTAACTATACAGCAGCTCCATACCTTGTGACTTGAAGAAACACCAGTTAACCCCGGGAATGCTGCAGTCAAAGCAACAATTCCTCTTCTTACATTCCGCTGCACTTATTGTGGGGTAGCCGCAATCCCTTCTGCTGTACGGTTCCACATTACATTGTTTCTTGTCACTTCCTGTTGATGCAGTAAGGAAACATCCAGGAATTACAGCAGCTTAGTTTTTTTTTTTTTTTAACTGGGGCAATTTAGCTAGATCACAGGGCAATTTAGCTCCTTTGGTCCTTTTTTAGGACAAGTTAATCAGACAGTTGAGCATACTGAAAAACAGCTAACAGGAAATTTCCACTTAAATGGTATTTTCTAATCTTATCTGACCATGACTAAAAATAAAGGATACACAAGATAAACTCTTAGAGCCATGGACCTTATCCATGTTTAAGCTCCATCAAATCTGTAATCAATAGCACTACATGCTCCCACTTTACCACTGTACTATATACTCTACCTGTGTTTTTAAGGTAAAAACACCATTTAACCCCAGTGACACTTGAATTAAAGCAGCAGCCTCTGGAATAGCATTCCTTAGCATTAATCCCAGGAAATCTGCAATCTTCACGCTCTTTGATAGCCATGCTACATTGCTGTTTACTTGGATGGAGCAGAGAGCACAACATCAGGACATAGGAAATATTACAATGCATGATAAGAAAGGTGTGAGCTCTACAGCAAGGCCTCTAACCCTTTGCCAGTGCCAAATACATAGGGCTTAACTCAGATCTGATCACAGCAGCAAATTTATTAGCTAAAACCATGTACACTGCAGGGGGGGGGTGTATAATATGTGCAGAGAGAGTTAGATTTTGGTGCGGTGTGTTCAAACTGAAATCTAAATTGCAGTGTAAAAACAAAACAGCCAGTATTTACCCTGCACACAAACAATATAACCCACCTAAATCTCTCTGCAAATGTTATATCTGCCCCCCCCCCCCCCCCCAACCCTGCAGTGCACATGGTTTTGCCCACTAGCTAACAAATTTGCTGCATCTGGGAATTACAGCAGCTTAATATTTCTTTTTACAGAAGGTTCAGCAAATTAAATTATTTAGTGAAATACTGTAATCATAACAGTTACAGGGATATTGTAGGTAGATTTATTGTCAGTGGATAAATGTAAAAATTAAACCCTTAGGCATAGTTCCAAAATGCTGTCATTGCAATCCAGATTTTAAGGATATCATGCTTGAGCACAGGTGACTTAATTAGAACTTCGGTCAATGTGAATTAACCATTGGACTCAACCATGGTTATCCTTAAAACCCAGGGGTCTATTTAAGATCGATCTTAATCGATGTTGGGCTTCCAGGTTGAAAAAAAAACACACATTTACTAACATTTTAAAATTTATATAAAAAATCATCTGTTCGTAAATGCAGTGCACATGGTTTTGCCCAACTGCTAACAAAAATCCTGCTGCGATCAACTCAGAATTACCCCCCATGGCCCTCATTCCGAGTTGTTCGCTCGCAAGCTGCTTTTAGCAGCATTGCACACGCTAAGCTGCCGCCTACTGGGAGTGAATCTTAGCATCTTAAAATTGCGAACGAAAGATTTGCAATATTGCGATAAGACATCTCTGTGCAGTTTCTGAGTAGCTCGAGACTTACTCTGCCAGTGCGATCAGTTCAGTGCTTGTCGTTCCTGGTTTGACGTCACAAACACACCCAGCGTTCGCCCAGACACTCCTCCGTTTCTCCAGCCACTCCCGCGTTTTTCCCAGAAACGGTAGCATTTTTTCCCACACGCCCCTAAAACGGCCTGTTTCCGCCCAGAAACACCCACTTCCTGTCAATCACATTACGATCACCAGAACGATGAAAAAACCGTGAGTAATATTCCTAACTGCATAGCAAATTTACTTGGCGCAGTCGCAGTGTGAACATTGCGCATGCGCATTAAGCGGAAAATCGCTGCGATGCGAAGAAAATTACCGAGCGAACAACTCGGAATGACCACCTATGTGCACTGCAGGGAAGGCAGATTTAACATGTGCAGAGAGAGTTAGATTTGGGTGTGGTGTGTTCAATCTGCAATCTAATTTGCAGTGTAAAAATAAAGCAGTTAGTATTTACCCTGCACAGAAACAAAATAACTCACCCAAATCTAACTCTTTCTGCACATGTTATATCTGCCTCCCCTGCAGTACACATGGTTTTGCCCAACTGCTAACAAAATTCCTGTTGCGATCAACTTGGAATTACCCCCATCGATTGATGTTTTCACACTGCTCGTGTATATAAGACATAGGGCCTAATTCAGTTTGGATCGTAATACGCGTTCCAACCGCAAAAACTATGAAGAGGATGGGGGCATATACGCAGGGTCCATCCTGTGCGTGTGCCTACATTTTCTCCGGGTGCCCCGCAGAAAATGCGAATGCCTCTGCCTGTCAATCAGTAGAGGGCGTACCTTCGCAGGTATATCGCGATCATGAGCCATGTCTCCCATTTTTGTAATTATAGGTGCTCTGTGAGCTGCTGGCCATGCCCCAGCCCCTCTGTCTCCCGTGAATAGAGATTGAGGCTTATTCAGACCAGATCGCTTCAATTTATTTTCACCCAGCGGGCAATCTGGTTTGCACTGCACATGCGTATGCGCCACAATGCGTAAGTGCGACGGTCCGGAGATCACAAGAAGATTGACAAGAAGAGGGTGTTTGTGTGGGTGGCAACTTAATGTTTCTAGGGAGTGTCCGGAAAAACACTGGAGGGACCCGGCGTTTTGTGGGAGGATTTGTGACGTCACCTCAATGGCTGAGTAAGTGCTGAGCTGTGCAGCTCTTGTGCACATGTGATCACACACCTGCACAGCAAATTTTCCCTTCCGCTGTAGGCGACAACTACCTGATTACAGGGATGCAAAAAACACACCCTAGCGATCAGGTCTGAATTACCCACAATGTGCATATTTGCAGAGCAACAAGCTACAGGGAGCCTTCCACCCCCCCCCCCCTTTCCCATGGGAAGGGGGGGGGTTGTTTGGGTTAGCTGGACATTCCCCAAAAAAGTGACTGTCCTGCAAAAATTGGGATAGTTGGGAGGTATGTTCAAATACATTTATTGTTTTGCATGCAGGGTAAATACTGGCTTCTTTGACATTTAGCCACAAATGCTGCACAGCTGAATTACAGTATTACACTGCAATTAACAGTTATGCTAGGACATTCCCCCTCCCAAATCTACCTCTCTCTGCATGTTACATCTGTCCCACAGTGGCGTGCGGTGAGGTCAGTGGCTAGTGAGGCACTACAGCCATAATGTCCGCCGAATCCTGCCGATGACCCTTAGCTAATGCCCGCTACTGCCTCTGAGCCGATACCCGCTGCCACCGCCAATGGCTTACAAACTCGCCCACAATCAACTGACCCAGCCCTCCACCACTAATTTCTATCTCAGTCCGATGCCGCCAATGCCCGCTGCCTGCCTGCTCATTGTTCTCGTTATATATTATAAATTTTTAAAGAAAAAAAAAATGAGTGTTTGGGACTGGGAAGGGTGAGGGAGGAGGACATGAATGCAATTTTGTTGTCCAGGGCTTCCATTAACTTAAAGGAGAAGGGTCTGAATGGGTTAAAAAAAAATGCGTGAGGTCCCCCCTCCTTAGTATAACCAGCCTCGGGCTCTTTGAGCCGGTCCTGGTTATTTAAATACTGGGGGAAAAATTGGACAGGGGTTCCCCGTATTTAGACAACCAGCACCGGGCTCTTAGACCGGTCCAGGTTCCAAAAATACGTGGGACAATAGATGTAGGGGTCCCCCATATTTTTAAAACCAGCACCGGGCTCCACTAGCCAGAGAGATAATGCCACAGCCGGGGGACACTTTTATGTAGGTCCCTGCGGCCCTGGCATTACCCCTCCAACTAGTCACCCCTGGCCGGGGTTCCCTGGAGGAGTGGGGACCCCTTAAATCAAGAGGTTCCTCCCCTCGAGGCACCCAAGGGCCAGGGGTGAAGCCCGAGGCTGTCCCCAGCACCCCTTGGTGGTGGGTGCCGGGCTGATAGCCATGTGTGTAAAAAAAGAATATTGTTTTTTCGTTGTGGAACTACAAGGCCCAGCAAGCCTCCCCCGCTTGCTGGTACTTGGAGAACCTCAAGTACCAGCAGGCGGGGAAATAACGGGCTTGCTGGTACCTGTAGTTCTACAACAACAAAAAATACCCAAATAAAAACACAAACACACACAGCGTGACAGTAAAATTATTGAGACAGGCTGTAGCATGTGGGTGCATGTAACCCTATAAAAGTGATGGATTGGGTGACTATTACAATACCCACTGTTGCTGTCTGAAAAATGATGGATTTATAGATTGCTCTGCCGAGACATGTTTTTTTCTAAAATGCACCACAGGTATGGATGGATAGTATACTTGACGACACAGAGGTAGGTAGAGCAGTGGCCTACTGTACCGTACTGCTATATATTATATTATTTATTATTATTATTATCCTTTATTTATATGGCGCCACAAGGGTTCCGCAGTGCCCAATTACAGAGTACATAAACAAATAATCAAACAGGAAAACAGCAACTTACAGTTGACGACAATATAGGACAAGTACAGGGTAAATAAACATAGCTACATCAGCAGATGACACTGGAATAAGTATCAGGTGGCAGAAGACTGCTGGATTTGGTGCAGCTGAAGATTATTAAAGTAAGAAAAGAGTAAGCATATGAGGGAAGAGGGCCCTGCTCGTGAGAGCTTACATTCTAAAAGGGAGGGGTAGACAGACAGGGGTGAGAAAGATGGGGTACATAGAGAGCATGGAACAGAGGTTTAGGATGAGATTTGGCTGGGTTTGGTGAAGAAGTGGGTCTTGAGAGCCCGTTTGAAGTTTTGTAGAGAGGTGGAGAGTCTGAGGGGGAGAGGTAGGGAATTCCAGAAAAGTGGTGCAGCACGTGAAAAATCTTGGAGGTAGGAGTGGGAGGAAGTAATCCGTAGGCAGGAGAGTCGGTGTGCATTAGCAGAGCGAAGAGGACGGGTGGGAGTGTAAAGCGAGATAAGATCAGAGATGTAGATGGGAGAGGAGTGGGTGAGGGCTTTGTAAGCAAGTGTGAGAAGCTTGAAATGGATTCTGAAAGGGAAGGGGAGCCAGTGAAGGACTAGTAAGAGAGGAGAGGTGGACGTAGTGCGTTTGGTGAGGAAAATGAGCCGGGCAGCAGCATTGAGGATAGATTGGAGTGGAGAGAGGTATTTGTCAGGAATGCCAGTCAGGAAGAGATTACAGCAGTCCAGTCTGGAGATGACCAGTGAGTGGATAAGAGTCTTAGTAGCATCCTGGGTCAGAAAGGGTCTGATCCTGGAAATATTTTTTAGATGAAAACGGCAGGTTTGTGAGAGGTGCTGAATGTGTGGTTTGAAGGAGAGGGAGGAGTCAAGGATTACTCCAAGACAGCGCGCTTGGGGGGTAGAGGAGATAGTAGTGCCATCAATAGATAATGAGATTGTAGGAGGTGAGATTATGCGGGAGGGAGGGAAGATGATTAGCTCGGTCTTAGACATGTTAAGTTTTAGAAAGCGCTGGGACATCCAGGAAGAGATAGCAGAGAGACAGTTGGAGATACGAGTGAGGAGAGTAGGGGAGAGGTCTGGAGAGGAAAGATAGATTTGAGTGTCATCAGCATAGAGATGATATTGGAAACCAAAAGAACTAATGAGCTTACCTAGTGAGGACGTATAGAGAGAGAAGAGAAGAGGACCAAGGACAGAACCTTGGGGTACCCCTACAATTAGTGGAAGTGAGGGGGAGGTGGAGTCATGAGAGGAGACAGAGAATGAACGGTCAGAAAGGTAGGACGACAACCAAGAGAGGGCAGTGTTACGCAAACCAATGGAGTGAAGGATTTGCAGTAGGAGAGGATGGTCCACAGTGTCAAAAGCAGCAGAGAGATCAAGTAGAATAAGTAGAGAGTAGTGTCCCTTAGATTTAGCAGCATGGAGGTCATTGCATACTTTTGTAAGGGCAGTTTCAGTGGAGTGGAGAGGACGGAAGCCAGACTGGAATGGGTCAAGCAGTGAGTGTGAGGAAAGAAAGGAAGTAAGGCGGTTGTAGACAATACGCTCAAGGAGTTTGGAGGCAAAAGGGAGGAGAGAGATGGGTCGGTAGTTGGAGATAGTGTTTGGATCAAGGGTAGGTTTTTTAAGAATAGGAGAGATGAGAGCGTGCTTGAAGGCAGAGGGGACAGTGCCTGATGAGAGGGAGAGATTGAGAAGGTGGGAAAGATGGGAACAAGCAGAAGAAGAGAGGTGGCAAAGGAGGCGGGAGGGGATAGGGTCAAGTGGGGAGGTGGTGAGGGGACAGGAACGAATGAGGGCCATGACTTCCTCTCCAGATGCATGGGAGAAAGATGACAGAGTTGGTGCGAGGGATGGGGAGGGTTGGTAAGGGATGGGAGAAGGCTGGTTACTGATAGTCTGGTGTGATGTGATGTCCTGACGTATGGAGTCAATTTTGGATGTGAAGTAAGTGGCAAAGTCAAGAGCAGAGAGTGAGGAAGGGAGACGAGGTGGAGGTGGGCAGAGGAGTGAGTTGAGAGTGGCAAAGAGGCGCCGGGGGTTGGAAGACTGGGAGGAGATGAGGTTCTTGAAGTATGACTGTTTAGCAAGAGAAAGGGCAGCACTGAAGGATGAGAGCATAAGTTTGAAATGGAGGAAGTCTGCCTTAGAGCGTGATTTCCTCCAGTGTCGCTCAGCAGTACATGAGCATTTTTGCAGATATCTGGTGCATTTGGTGTGCCAGGGTTGAGGTGTTAATTTGCAAGGGTGAATAGTGGTTGGTGGAGCAACAGAGTCAAGAGCAGAAGTAAGGGAAGCATTGTATGTGGAAGTGGCTTGTTCAGGGCATGAGAGAGAGAGAATAGGAGAGAGAAGTGAGTCAAACAGGGAGGAAAGGAATGTGGTGTCAATAGCTTCAATGTTACGCTTAGTGATGGTAGCCTTAGGAGGTAGAGATGGGGAAGTCGAGAGAGATAGGTTGAAGGAGAGCAGGTGGTGGTCAGAGAGGGGAAATGGGGAGTTGGAAAAATCAGAAATATCACAGCGGTGAGTGAAGACCAGATCCAGTGAGCTCCCATTCACATGGGAGGGTGAGGAGGTCCACTGGGAGAGACCAAGTGAAGAGGTGAGGTTAAGGAGTTTAGAGGCAGGGGATTGTGTGGGGATGTCAATAGGGATGTTGAAATCGCCTAGGATAATGGTGGGAATGTCAGAAGAGAGGAAGTGAGGAAGCCAGGAAGCAAAGTTGTCGATGAATTTGGAAGCAGTGCCAGGGGGCCGGTAAATGACAGCTACTCTAAGATGGACTGGTTGGAAGAGGCATATGGTGTGGACCTCAAATGTAGAGAATATAAGGGATGGTTCTGGTGGTATGAGTTGGTAGGAGTAACTAGAAGGTAAAAGGACCCCAACACCACCCCCATGGCGACCCCCAGGTCGGGGTGTGTGTGTGAATGTAAGGCCCCCAGCAGAGAGAGCAGCAGCAGAAGTAGTGTCAGAGGGCATAATCCAAGTTTCAGTAATGGCTAGTAGGTGTAGGGAGTTGGAAATGAAAAGGTCATGAGTGGGGACCAGTTTGTTACAAACAGATCTGGCATTCCAGAGGGCACAGGATAGGGGGTATGAGTTTGTGGGAGAGATGTGAATTAGATTTTCAGGGTTGCTGTAGCGATGAGGTGGGATTAACTTTGAGGGCAGGGATGATGAGAGAGTAGTGATGGTACGGGTGCCTGAGCTAGGAGGGGAAACTGCAGGAGGTGGGCAGGGAGGGAGGTCAGTGTGATGTGGATGGGGGTGTGGGGAGGTGACAGGGAAGGGAGAGAGGGAGCAGGGCTGAGTTGTGGGGTAGCAGGACCATGGGGCAGAGGTGAATGAAAGTGGGGTAACAGGAAAGGTGGGGGAAGGAAACAGAGGGATGGAGGGGAGACAGAGGAGGGGAGAGAGGAGGAGGTGGAGGAGACTAGTGGGGAAGGATAAAGATACATTATTAGGTAGACACTGAGTGATGTGGGGAGTATAAGAAAACCTTGACATAGTGTTAAGTAGGTAAATAGGTTGAAGTAGTGGAAGTAGGAGAGGAGACTGTAAGGCAATCCGAGCAGAAGAATTGCAGAAATGCAGGTGAGAAAAGCAGTGTAGGCTCAAGGGGTGTAGATTTAGTATGAAATGAGTCAAAAGCGTAGATAAAGTGGGTGCAGAAATGTATTTGGAGTGTAAGAAATGAAAGGATTGTGAGAGGTTTAAGAAGCAATGGTAATTATGTTAGATGTTTTAAGTGTTTGCAGGTAAAATTGCATTGGTGCAGCTGTGCTTAAAAAACAAAATTACAATAATACAGATACAGGCATTTGTAGGTGAAATGGATGGTTTATGAAATGTCCAAGTAAGGTAGTTCTGTGCTATGTAATCAGATGCAACAATCAGGAGGTGAGTGATCTGAGGAGTAAGTGACTCACATTTGTTATTAGTTCTTCAGTTTTCTTTGTTTTGTTAGATTGGTGTGCTTCTGTTTTCCTTCTTTTTCACTTCGATTGAACGCTGATTGAACACTGCTGTTATGTGTCAATTTTATCACGCTTTGATAAAAATGCACGCTTAGATCAATAAATGCACAGCCTACACCATTGGACTTAAGTAGAAGACTATTACAAGTGAAACCAATAATTGAAATCTGTAACCACACCCCACCCCCTCAAATGCCAGGCAATAAATTACCTTAAAAACAACAACCAGGCATTCCACAAAGATTAAACTGGGTCTATATCATTCAAAACTTTAAAAAAGTACTTAAAAATCACATACTATGCGATAATGTTTCAATTTGCATTACCCAGCAGAATTAGCTTTGCATATATAGATATAGTGCAGCAGAATATATTGGTGGTTGTAGTCAATTGTAATTACCTGTAGGTGACAAGAAGAGAAGAAACGTCAATTCACAATCGATATCAGCTGAAGATAAATTAACGCTGATTGAACGCTGCTGTTATGTGTCAATTTTATCACGCTTTGATAAAAATGCACGCTTGGATCAATAAATGCACAGCCAAACGGCTTTGCACAGCCTACACCATTGGACTTAAGTAGAAGACTATTACAAGTGAAACCAATAATTGAAATCTGTAACCACACCCCACCCCCTCAAATGCCAGGCAATAAATTACCTTAAAAACAACAACCAGGCATTCCACAAAGATTAAACTGGGTCTATATCATTCAAAACTTTAAAAAAGTACTTAAAAATCACATACTATGCAATAATGTTTCAATTTGCATTACCCAGCAGAATTATCTTTGCATATATAGATATAGTGCAGCAGAATATATTGGTGGTTGTAGTCAATTGTAATTACTCAGCAGAATTAGCTTTTCATATATAGATATAGTGCAGCAGAATATATTGGTGGTTGTAGTCAATTGTAATTACCCAGCAGAATTAGCTTTGCAAATATAGATATAGTGCAGCAGAATATATTGGTGGTTGTAGTCAATTGTAATTACCCAGCAGAATTAGCTTTGCATATATATAGTGCAGCAGAATATATTGGTGGTTGTAGTAAATTGTAATTACCCAGCAGCAGCTCTACTGCACTCAACATCACCAGTGCTCACAATATATATAATGCTATATACTATGCCATAGTGGTGCTTACTATATAACACCCCCTACTGCGTTCCCCCTGGCAATGAGCATGACACCCAGAGAGTGAAACCCCTGGCAATGAGCATGACACCCAGCACGTGAAACTCTTGGCATTGAGCAGTTTTTGTAAAAGTAATTAGAAGCTTTACTGTAGGGCATAGTGTATCACAGATATTGTGGTGAGTGACATAATATGTTCCAAAGGGCATTAATGTGTGGGGCTTACCCTGCACAGAAACAAAATAACTCACCCAAATCTAACTCTTTCTGCACATGTTATATCTGCCTCCCCTGCAGTACACATGGTTTTGCCCAACTGCTAACAAAATTCCTGCTGCGATCAACTTGGAATTACCCCCATCGATTGATGTTTTCACACTGCTCGTGTATATAAGACATAGGGCCTAATTCAGTTTGGATCGTAATACGCGTTCCAACCGCAAAAACTATGAAGAGGATGGGGGCATATACGCAGGGTCCATCCTGTGCATGTGCCTACATTTTCTCCGGGTGCCCCGCAGAAAATACGAATGCCTCTGCCTGTCAATCAGTAGAGGGCGTACCTTCGCAGGTATATCGCGATCATGAGCCATGTCTCCCATTTTTGTCATTATAGGTGCTCTGTGAGCTGCTGGCCATGCCCCAGCCCCTCTGTCTCCCGTGAATAGAGATTGAGGCTTATTCAGACCAGATCGCTTCAATTTATTTTCACCCAGCGGGCAATCTGGTTTGCATTGCACATGCGTATGCGCCACAATGCGTAAGTGCGACGGCCCGGAGATCACAAGAAGATTGACAAGAAGAGGGTGTTTGTGTGGGTGGCAACTGAATGTGTCTAGGGAGTGTCCGGAAAAACACTGGAGGGACCCGGCGTTTTGTGGGAGGATTTGTGACGTCACCTCAATGGCTGAGTAAGTGCTGAGCTGTGCAGCTCTTGTGCACATGTGATCACACACCTGCACAGCAAATTTTCCCTTCCGCTGTAGGCGACAACTACCTGATTACAGGGATGCAAAAAACACACCCTAGCGATCAGGTCTGAATTACCCACAATGTGCATATTTGCAGAGCAACAAGCTACAGGGAGCCTTCCACCCCCCATCCCCCCCCTTCCCCATGGGAAGGGGGGGGGGGGTGTTTGGGTTAGCTGGACATTCCCCAAAAAAGTGACTGTCCTGCAAAAATTGGGATAGTTGGGAGGTATGTTCAAATACATTTATTGTTTTGCATGCAGGGTAAATACTGGCTTCTTTGACATTTAGCCACAAATGCTGCACAGCTGAATTACAGTATTACACTGCAATTAACAGTTATGCTAGGACATTCCCCCTCCCAAATCTACCTCTCTCTGCATGTTACATCTGTCCCACAGTGGCGTGCGGTGAGGTCAGTGGCTAGTGAGGCACTACAGCCATAATGTCCGCTGAATCCTGCCCATGTCCCTTAGCCAATGCCCGCTGCCACCGCCAATGGCTTACAAACTCGCCCACAATCAACTGACCCAGCCCTCCGCACTATCCTGACTTCTCCCGTCTGCTTACTTTGTGCTTTCCAATGCACAATGCAAACTACAGGTAGTACTGCAGGGCCCACACCCTTTTACTTGCCTTACAGAGCAGCTCTGGGGCTGTTACAGTGCCCAGCTGCTGCAAGAAATCAGCTTGAATGCTTCAGGGGCTGGGGCATAGCCAACATGAGCCCCACACCGAAGGAGGGTGGAGGTGTTTAATGCGAACTAGGGGTCATCCAAGCGCCGCAAAAGGCCGCCATGCCCTGCACGCCCCTTTTCTCTTTTCATATGCAGACGAGAGTTGAAGCCAACTTTGACCCACTGCTTGGATGGCATTACCATATGCAAATCAATCTGCTGCAGGCCTTCCCCCAGGAATGCTTGCACTAGTTGTTGCATTTGGTTTGTTGTTTGGGGGTGCTTCAGTATTAGGCAGCCTTCTGCCCTCCCATGTTCATCTGAAAATATGTGTTCTCCCTGCAGTTGTTGTCCCCAGATGAGAGTTCCCTTGTGCTGCCTCAGTTGAATCTCCTTTACTTGACAGAGATGTGCCTGAGCAGCGGCCCTTCCCAGCCCTATCTCAAATCATACTTATTTTGCATAGGAGATACCATGGTCATGAAGATTGTTTTCCCAGGGTGAGGTTCATTCATTGCATTCTGGGTATGCTGACCCCTGTGATTTCCCCAAATGTGGGAAACTCGACTGCATTATTTGTGGTAGTGGGGGACTGTGTTTGTGCTTTCCTCTGGTCAGCTCTGGTAAAAGTCAGATTTCTTTGTCTCAGATCTTCCTCTAGCCTTGTTCTTCTTTCGAGAGTTCCCTTGTGCTGCCTCAGTTGGATCTCCTTCACTTGACAGGGGGGTGCACGAGCAGCGACCCTCCCCAGCTCTAGCCCAACTCCTATTTACCTGCCAGGTGAGATACTATGATCAGGAAGGTGCTTCTCCCAGGGCAAGGCTCACCCATTGCACTCTGGGTGTGCTGCTCCTGCGATTTCCCCAAATGTGGGACACTTGACTGCATAATTTGTGTTTCCTCTGGTCGGCTCTCATATAATTCAGATCTCTTTGTCTCAGGTCTTTCTCCAGCCTAGTTTGCTGTCTGTTTCCACTTCTCTTTTCTTGAGCCGCTCCCTTCTATGCAGTTGCGCACTATCCTGACCTCTCCCGTCTGCTTACTTTGTGCCTTCCAACGCACAATGCATACTACAGGTAGTGCTGCAGGGCCCACACCCTTTTACATGCTTTACAGAGCAACTCTGGAGCTGTTACAGTGCCCAGCTGCTGCAAGAAATCATCTTGAATGCTTCAGGGGCTGGGGCATAGCCAACATGAGCCCCACACCGAAGGAGGGGTCATCCAAGCGCCACAAAAGGACACCATGCCCTGCACATCCCTTTTTTCTTTTCATATGCAGACGAGGGTTGAAGCCAACTTTGACCCACTGCTTGTATGACATCACCATATGCAAATCCATCTGCTGCAGGCCTTCCCCCAGGAATGCTTGCACTAGTTGTTGCATTTGGTTTGTTGTTTGGGGGTGCTTCAGTATTAGGCAGCCTTCTGCCCTCCCATGTTCATCTGAAAATATGTGTTCTCCCTGCAGTTGTTGTCCCCAGATGAGAGTTCCCTTGTGCTGCCTCAGTTGAATCTCCTTTACTTGACAGAGATGTGCCTGAGCAGCGGCCCTCCCCAGCCCTATCCCAAATCATGCTTATTTTGCATAGGAGATACCATGGTCATGAAGATTGTTCTCCCAGGGTGAGGTTCATTCATTGCATTCTGGGTATGCTGACCCCTGTGATTTCCCCAAATGTGGGAAACTCGACTGCATTATTTGTGGTAGTGGGGGACTGTGTTTGTGCTTTCTTCTGGTCAACTCTGGTAAAAATCAGATTTCTTTGTCTCAGATCTTCCTCTAGCCTTGTTCCTCTTTCGAGAGTTCCCTTGTGCTGCCTCAGTTGGATCTCCTTCACTTGACAGGGGGGTACCCGAGCAGCGACCCTCCCCAGCTCTAGCCCAACTCCTACTTACCTGCCAGGTGAGATACTATGATCATGTAGGTGCTTCTCCCAGGGCAAGGCTCACCCATTGCACTCTGGGTGTGCTGCCCCTGTGATTTCCCCAAATGTGGGAAACTTGACTGCATAATTTGTGTTTCCCCTGGTCGTCTCTCGTATAATTCAGATCTCTTTGTCTCAGGTCTCTCTCCAGCCTAGTTTGCTGTCTGTTTCCACTTCTCTTTTCTTGAGCCGCTCCCTTCTATGCCCTTGCGCACTATCCTGACTTCTCCCGTCTGTTTACTTTGTGCCTTCCAACACACAATGCAAACTACAGGTAGTGCTGCAGGGCCCACACCCTTTTACTTGCCTCACAGAGCAGCTCTGGAGCTGTTACAGTACCCAGCTGCTGCAAGAAATCAGCTTGAATGCTTCAGGGGCTGGGGCATTGCCAACATGAGCCCCACACCGAAGGAGGGTGGGGGTGTTTAATGCGAACTAAGGGTCACCCAAGCGCCGCAAAAGGCCGCCATGCCCTGCACGCCCCTTTTCTCTTTTCATATGCAGACGAGGGTTGAAGCCAACTTTGACCCACTGCTTGGATGGCATTACCATATGCAAATCAATCTGCTGCAGGCCTTCCCCCAGGAATGCTTGCACTAGTTGTTGCATTTGGTTTGTTGTTTGGGGGTGCTTCAGTATTAGGCAGCCTTCTGCCCTCCCATGTTCATCTGAAAATATGTGTTCTCCCTGCAGTTGTTGTCCCCAGATGAGAGTTCCCTTGTGCTGCCTCAGTTGAATCTCCTTTACTTGACAGAGATGTGCCTGAGCAGCGGCCCTCCCCAGCCCTATCCCAAATCATACTTATTTTGAATAGGAGATACCATGGTCATGAAGATTGTTCTCCCAGGGTGAGGTTCATTCATTGCATTCTGGGTATGCTGACCCCTGTGATTTCCCCAAATGTGGGAAACTCGACTGCATTATTTGTGGTAGTGGGGGACTGTGTTTGTGCTTTCCTCTGCTCAGCTCTGGTAAAAGTCAGATTTCTTTGTCTCAGATCTTCCTCTAGCCTTGTTCTTCTTTCGAGAGTTCCCTTGTGCTGCCTCAGTTGGATCTCCTTCACTTGACAGGGGGGTGCCCGAGCAGCGACCCTCCCCAGCTCTAGCCCAACTCCTACTTACCTGCCAGGTGAGATACTATGATCAGGAAGGTGCTTCTCCCAGGGCAAGGCTCACCCATTGCACTCTGGGTGTGCTGCTCCTGCGATTTCCCCAAATGTGGGAAACTTGACTGCATAATTTGTGTTTCCTCTGGTCGGCTCTCGTATAATTCAGATCTCTTTGTCTCAGGTCTTTCTCCAGCCTAGTTTGCTGTCTGTTTCCACTTCTCTTTTCTTGAGCCGCTCCCTTCTATGCCCTTGCGCGCTATCCTGACCTCTCCCGTCTGCTTACTTTGTGCCTTCCAACGCACAATGCATACTACAGGTAGTGCTGCAGGGCCCACACCCTTTTACATGCTTTACAGAACAGCTCTGGAGCTGTTACAGTGCCCAGCTGCTGCAAGAAATCATCTTGAATGCTTCACGGGCTGGGGCATAGCCAACATGAGCCCCACACCGAAGGAGGGTGGAGATGTTTAATGCGAATTAAGGGTCATCCAAGCGCCACAAAAGGACGCCATGCCCTGCACATCCCTTTTTTCTTTTCATATGCAGACGAGGGTTGAAGCCAACTTTGACCCACTGCTTGGATGACATCACCATATGCAAATCCATCTGCTGCAGGCCTTCCCCCAGGAATGCTTGTACTAGTTGTTGCATTTGGTTTGTTGTTTGGGGGTGCTTCAGTATTAGGCAGCCTTCTGCCCTCCCATGTTCATCTGAAAATATGTGTTCTCCCTGCAGTTGTTGTCCCCAGATGAGAGTTCCCTTGTGCTGCCTCAGTTGAATCGCCTTTACTTGACAGAGATGTGCCTGAGCAGCGGCCCTCCCCAGCCCTATCCCAAATCATACTTATTTTGCATAGGAGATATCATGGTCATGAAGATTGTTCTCCCAGGGTGAGGTTCATTCATTGCATTCTGGGTATGATGACCCCTGTGATTTCCCCAAATGTGGAAAACTCGACTGCATTATTTGTGGTAGAGGGGGACTGTGTTTGTGCTTTCCTCTGGTCAGCTCTGGTAAAAGTCAGATTTCTTTGTCTCAGATCTTCCTCTAGCCTTGTTCTTCTTTCGAGAGTTCCCTTGTGCTGCCTCAGTTGGATCTCCTTCACTTGACAGGGGGGTGCCCGAGCAGCGACCCTCCCCAGCTCTAGCCCAACTCCTACTTACCTGCCAGGTGAGATACTATGATCAGGAAGGTGCTTCTCCCAGGGCAAGGCTCACCCATTGCACTCTGGGTGTGCTGCTCCTGCGATTTCCCCAAATGTGGGACACTTGACTGCATAATTTGTGTTTCCTCTGGTCGGCTCTCGTATAATTCAGATCTCTTTGTCTCAGGTCTCTCTCCAGCCTAGTTTGCTGTCTGTTTCCACTTCTCTTTTCTTGAACCGCTCCCTTCTATGCCCTTGCGCACTATCCTGACTTCTCCCGTCTGCTTACTTTGTGCCTTCCAACGCACAATGCGAACTACAGGTAGTGCTGCAGGGCCCACACCCTTTTACTTGCCTTACAGAGCAGCTCTGGAGCTATTACAGAAAATGCTTGTACTAGTTGTTGCATTTGGTTTGTTGTTTGGGGGTGCTTCAGTATTAGGCAGCCTTCTGCCCTCCCATGTTCCTCCCATGTTCATCTGAAAATATGTGTTCTCCCTGCAGTTGTTGTCCCCAGATGAGAGTTCCCTTGTGCTGCCTCAGTTGAATCTCCTTTACTTGACAGAGATGTGCCTGAGCAGCGGCCCTCCCCAGCCCTATCCCAAATCATACTTATTTTGCATAGGAGATACCATGGTCATGAAGATTGTTCTCCCAGGGTGAGGTTCATTCATTGCATTCTGGGTATGCTGACCCCTGTGATTTCCCCAAATGTGGGAAACTCGACTGCATTATTTGTGGTAGTGGGGGACTGTGTTTGTGCTTTCCTCTGGTCAGCTCTGGTAAAAGCCAGATTTCTGTGTCTCAGATCTTCCTCTAGCCTTGTTCTTCTTTCGAGAGTTCTCTTGTGCTGCCTCAGTTGGATCTCCTTCACTTGACAGGGGGGTGCCCGAGCAGCGACCCTCCTCAGCTCTTGCCCAACTCCTACTTACCTGCCAGGTGAGATACTATGATCATGAAGGTGCTTCTCCCAGGGCAAGGCTCACCCATTGCACTCTGTGTGTGCTGCTCCAGCGATTTCCCCAAATGTGGGAAACTCGACTGCATAATTTGTGTTTCCCCTGGTCGGCTCTCGTATAATTCAGATCTCTTTGTCTCAGGTCTCTCTCCAGCCTAGTTTGCTGTCTGTTTCCACTTCTCTTTTCTTGAGCCGCTCCTTTCTATGCCCTTGCGCACTATCCTGACTTCTCCCGTCTGCTTACTTTGTGCCTTCCAACGCACAATGCGAACTACAGGTAGTGCTGCAGGGCCCACACCCTTTTAGTTGCCTTACAGAGCAGCTCTGGAGCTGTTACAGTGCCCAGCTGCTGCAAGAAATCAGCTTGAATGTTCTTCGTTGATTGATGGAAGAAACATCTTACAAAAACTCTCCAGATTATTGACTTTTTAAAGTTTTTCTAGGAAACGTTCTAGATGAATGCTTATTAGCGTTTGTCAGAATGTACGTTTGCAAAGTGTCACTGTGGCGCAATCAGTTAGCGTGTTCGGTTATTATCCAAAAGGTTGGTGGTTCAATCCCACCCAGGGACGTAATTTACCTTGTTATCAGATTTTGGTGATCTTTTAGTAGACAAGTCAAAATTTCAAACCCCCTCTTGTGGTGTAGGGTACCTGGCCTTCTCTGATGTAATCAGAGTTAGATTTGATTCAGTGATTTTATAAAAAAAAAACAGCTAGGAAGCACAATTTAGCAGTGGGTTGCAGAGAAAAAGAAATATGCTGGCAAAAAAATCCAATTGAGTGATTAAACAGCTCTTCATTTTCTGGTTTATTTTTATGCTAACAAATTTGTTCTCTGAAAAGTGTCCACAAAGCCAAGTCTCTGATTAACACCTTTGTAGGGATGGTTTTTCACCTATTACTAAATTAAACTTGCTTCATTGGAAAGGCAGCAAGATGCATCCTCATTTCAATGTCTACTGAAATAATACAGGTTGACACCAGGAAACATTAACGCCACTGCATCCTTGCTGCTTTCTCATGTGGAAGTCTGTTTAATGTGAAAACAAGGTGATATCTAATTAGCACACAGGTAAGGAATTAAGAAAATCTTTATTTAAGGGTGAAGATGTTTCTCACAAAATCGTTGCCCCAATGCATCATTGAAATTCAAGCTGGAAAGATGATTTTAATATATCACTTGTACATTTTGTATTGCTCTTCTGGTGACAATGTAGTTTGTTTTTGTCAATTACCATTTTAATAATAGGGTAAAGAAAATTAAGTGGATTTTTGAAAGAAAACAATACTGTCAATATACTATTAAAACAAATTAAAATGGTAAAAGTTATTGTACTTTAAGTAAAAATAAAAGAGCAAAAATATCAATCCCAGTTTTGGATTACTTTAATTAACAAAAAAAATGCATATAGCAGAGGGTAGTTTCAATCTGCCTACCTCTGGGTTATCCTCAATTGGATTTTTCTGCCAGCATATTTTTTTTCTCTGCAAACCACTGCTAAATTGTGCTTCCTAGCTGTTTTTATAAAATCAATGAATCAAATCTAACTCTGATTACATCAGAGAAGGCCAGGTACCCTACACCATAAGAGGGGGTTTGAAATTTTGACTTGTCTACTTAAAGATCACCAAAATCTGATAACAAGATCAATTACATCCCTGGGTGGGATTGAACCACCAACCTTTTAGTTAATAGCCGTACACACTAACTGATTGCGCCACAGCGACACTTTGCGAAAGGGCATACTGACAAAGGCTAATAAGCATTCATCTAAAACGTTTCCTAGAAAAACTTTAAAAAGTCAATAATCTGGAGAGTTTTTGTAAGATGTTTCTACCATCAACCAACGAAGAAACACATTGGTACTTTCCCATGATGAGTGAGTGCTTCAGGATCTCTTGCACTTACATGTGCAGCAGAGTACAGCAATGGAAGCATGCTGGGCTCATAACCCAGAGGTA
>NW_026970008.1:0-65000 GCF_028390025.1 Pseudophryne corroboree
ACTGTCCAACAGTCCTTTGCGAGGAAGATGAAATATCACAGCAGTCATCCTACAGCAAAGCGGATAACTGAGGCCTTGGCATCCTGGGTGGTGAGAAACGTGGTTCCGGTATCCATCATTACTGCAGAGCCAACTAGAGACTTGTTGGAGGTACTGTGTCCCCGGTACCAAATACCATCTAGGTTCCATTTCTCTAGGCAGGCGATACCGAAAATGTACACAGACCTCTGAAAAAGAGTCACCAGTGTCCTAAAAAATGCAGCTGTACCCAATGTCCACTTAACCACGGACATGTGGACAAGTGGAGCAGGGCAGGGTCAGGACTATATGACTGTGACAGCCCACTGGGTAGATGTATGGACTCCCGCCGCAAGAACAGCAGCGGCGTCACCAGTAGCAGCATCTCGCAAACGCCAACTCTTTCCTAGGCAGGCTACGCTTTGTATCACCGGTTTCCAGAATACGCACACAGCTGAAAACCTCTTACGGCAACTGAGGAAGATCATCGCGGAATGGCTTACCCCAATTGGACTCTCCTGTGGATTTGTGGCATCGGACAACGCCAGCAATATTGTGTGTGCATTAAATATGGGCAAATTCCAGCACGTCCCATGTTTTGCACATACCTTGAATTTGGTGGTGCAGAATTTTTTAAAAAACGACAGGGGCGTGCAAGAGATGCTGTCGGTGGCCAGAAGAATTGCGGGACACTTTCGGCGTACAGGCACCACGTACAGAAGACTGGAGCACCACCACAAACTACTGAACCTGCCCTGCCATCATCTGAAGCAAGAAGTGGTAACGAGGTGGAATTCAACCCTCTATATGCTTCAGAGGTTGGAGGAGCAGCAAAAGGCCATTCAAGCCTATACAATTGAGCACGATATAGTAGGTGGAATGCACCTGTCTCAAGCGCAGTGGAGAATGATTTCAACGTTGTGCAAGGTTCTGATGCCCTTTGAACTTGCCACACGTGAAGTCAGTTCAGACACTGCCAGCCTGAGTCAGGTCATTCCCCTCATCAGGCTTTTGCAGAAGAAGCTGGAGACATTGAAGGAGGAGCTAACACGGAGCGATTCCGCTAGGCATGTGGGACTTGTGGATGGAGCCCTTAATTCGCTTAACAAGGATTCACGGGTGGTCAATCTGTTGAAATCAGAGCACTACATTTTGGCCACCGTGCTCGATCCTAGATTTAAAGCCTACCTTGGATCTCTCTTTCCGGCACACACAAGTCTGCTGGGGTTGAAAGACCTGCTGGTGACAAAATTGTCAAGTCAAGCGGAACGCGACCTGTCAACATCTCCTCCTTCACATTCTCCCGCAACTGGGGGTGCGAGGAAAAGGCTCAGAATTCCGAGCCCACCCGCTGGCGGTGATGCAGGGCAGTCTGGAGCGACTGCTGATGCTGACATCTGGTCCGGACTGAAGGACCTGACAACGATTACGGACATGTCGTCTACTGTCACTGCATATGATTCTCTCAACATTGATAGAATGGTGGAGGATTATATGAGTGACCGCATCCAAGTAGGCACGTCAGACAGTCCGTACTTATACTGGCAGGAAAAAGAGGCAATTTGGAGGCCCTTGCACAAACTGGCTTTATTCTACCTAAGTTGCCCTCCCACAAGTGTGTACTCCGAAAGAGTGTTTAGTGCCGCCGCTCACCTTGTCAGCAATCGGCGTACGAGGTTACATCCAGAAAATGTGGAGAAGATGATGTTCATTAAAATGAATTATAATCAATTCCTCCGCGGAGACATTGACCAGCAGCAATTGCCTCCACAAAGTACACAGGGAGCTGAGATGGTGGATTCCAGTGGGGACGAATTGATAATCTGTGAGGAGGGGGATGTACACGGTGATATATCGGAGGGTGATGATGAGGTGGACATCTTGCCTCTGTAGAGCCAGTTTGTGCAAGGAGAGATTAATTGCTTCTTTTTTTGGGGGGGTCCAAACCAACCCGTCATATCAGTCACAGTCGTGTGGCAGACCCTGTCACTGAAATGATGGGTTGGTTAAAGTGTGCATGTCCTGTTTTGTTTATACAACATAAGGGTGGGTGGGAGGGCCCAAGGACAATTCCATCTTGCACCTCTTTTTTCTTTTCTTTTTCTTTGCATCATGTGCTGATTGGGGAGGGTTTTTTGGAAGGGACATCCTGCGTGACACTGCAGTGCCACTCCTAAATGGGCCCGGTGTTTGTGTCGGCCACTAGGGTCGCTAATCTTACTCACACAGTCAGCTACCTCATTGCGCCTCTTTTTTTCTTTGCGTCATGTGCTGTTTGGGGAGGGTTTTTTGGAAGGGACATCCTGCGTGACACTGCAGTGCCACTCCTAGATGGGCCCGGTGTTTGTGTCGGCCACTAGGGTCGCTAATCTTACTCACACAGCTACCTCATTGCGCCTCTTTTTTTCTTTGCGTCATGTGCTGTTTGGGGAGGGTTTTTTGGAAGGGCCATCCTGCGTGACACTGCAGTGCCACTCCTAGATGGGCCCGGTGTTTGTGTCGGCCACTAGGGTCGCTAATCTTACTCACACAGCTACCTCATTGCGCCTCTTTTTTTCTTTGCGTCATGTGCTGTTTGGGGAGGGTTTTTTGGAAGGGACATCCTGCGTGACACTGCAGTGCCACTCCTAGATGGGCCCGGTGTTTGTGTCGGCCACTAGGGTCGCTTATCTTACTCACACAGCGACCTCGGTGCAAATTTTAGGACTAAAAATAATATTGTGAGGTGTGAGGTATTCAGAATAGACTGAAAATGAGTGTAAATTATGGTTTTTGAGGTTAATAATACTTTGGGATCAAAATGACCCCCAAATTCTATGATTTAAGCTGTTTTTTAGTGTTTTTGGAAAAAAACACCCGAATCCAAAACACACCCGAATCCGACAAAAAAAATTCGGTGAGGTTTTGCCAAAACGCGTTCGAACCCAAAACACAGCCGCGGAACCGAACCCAAAACCAAAACACAAAACCCGAAAAATTTCAGGCGCTCATCTCTACCACAAAGTACACAGGGAGCTGAGATGGTGGATTCCAGTGGGGACGAATTGATAATCTGTGAGGAGGGGGATGTACACGGTGATATATCGGAGGATGATGATGAGGTGGACATCTTGCCTCTGTAGAGCCAGTTTGTGCAAAGAGAGATTAATTGCTTCTTTTTTGGTGGGGGTCCAAACCAACCCGTCATTTCAGTCACAGTCGTGTGGCAGACCCTGTCACTGAAATGATGGGTTGGTTAAAGTGTGCATGTCCTGTTTATACAACATAAGGGTGGGTGGGAGGGCCCAAGGACAATTCCATCTTGCACCTCTTTTTTCTTTCATTTTTCTTTGCGTCATGTGCTGTTTGGGGAGTATTTTTTTGAAGGGCCATCCTGCGTGACACTGCAGTGCCACTCCTAGATGGGCCAGGTGTTTGTGTCGGCCACTAGGGTCGCTTATCTTACTCACACAGCTACCTCATTGCGCCTCTTTTTTCTTTGCGTCATGTGCTGTTTGGGGAGTGTTTTTTGGAAGGGCCATCCTGCGTGACACTGCAGTGCCACTCCTAGATGGGCCAGGTGTTTGTGTCGGCCACTAGGGTCGCTTATCTTACTCACACAGCTACCTCATTGCGCCTCTTTTTTTCTTTGCGTCATGTGCTGTTTGGGGAGTGTTTTTTTGGAAGGGCCATCCTGCGTGACACTGCAGTGACACTCCTAGATGGGCCAGGTGTTTGTGTCGGCCGCTAGGGTCGCTTAGCTTACTCACACAGCTACCTCATTGCGCCTCTTTTTTTCTTTGCGTCATGTGCTGTTTGGGGAGTGTTTTTTGGAAGGGCCATCCTGCATGACACTGCAGTGCCACTCCTAGATGGGCCAGGTGTTTGTGTCGGCCACTAGGGTCGCTTAGCTTAGTCATCCAGCGACCTCGGTGCAAATTTTAGGACTAAAAATAATATTGTGAGGTGTGAGGCGTTCAGAATAGACTGAAAATGAGTGGAAATTATGGTTTTTGAGGTTAATAATACTTTGGGATCAAAATGACCCCCAAATTCTATGATTTAAGCTTTTTTTTAGTGTTTTTTGAAAAAAACACCCGAATCCAAAACACACCCGAATCCGACAAAAAAAATTCGGTGAGGTTTTGCCAAAACGCGTTCGAACCCAAAACACAGCCGCGGAACCGAACCCAAAACCAAAACACAAAACCCGAAAAATTTCAGGCGCTCATCTCTACCACAAAGTACACAGGGAGCTGAGATGGTGGATTCCAGTGGGGACGAATTGATAATCTGTGAGGAGGGGGATGTACACGGTGATATATCGGAGGATGATGATGAGGTGGACATCTTGCCTCTGTAGAGCCAGTTTGTGCAAGGAGAGATTAATTGCTTATTTTTTGGTGGGGGTCCAAACCAACCCGTCATTTCAGTCACAGTCGTGTGGCAGACCCTGTCACTGAAATGATGGGTTGGTTAAAGTGTGCATGTCCTGTTTATACAACATAAGGGTGGGTGGGAGGGCCCAAGGACAATTCCATCTTGCACCTCTTTTTTCTTTCATTTTTCTTTGCGTCATGTGCTGTTTGGGGAGTATTTTTTTGAAGGGCCATCCTGCGTGACACTGCAGTGCCACTCCTAGATGGGCCAGGTGTTTGTGTCGGCCACTAGGGTCGCTTATCTTACTCACACAGCTACCTCATTGCGCCTCTTTTTTTCTTTGCGTCATGTGCTGTTTGGGGAGTGTTTTTTGGAAGGGCCATCCTGCGTGACACTGCAGTGCCACTCCTAGATGGGCCAGGTGTTTGTGTCGGCCACTAGGGTCGCTTATCTTACTCACACAGCTACCTCATTGCGCCTCTTTTTTTCTTTGCGTCATGTGCTGTTTGGGGAGTGTTTTTTTGGAAGGGCCATCCTGCGTGACACTGCAGTGACACTCCTAGATGGGCCAGGTGTTTGAGTCGGCCGCTAGGGTCGCTTAGCTTACTCACACAGCTACCTCATTGCGCCTCTTTTTTTCTTTGCGTCATGTGCTGTTTGGGGAGTGTTTTTTGGAAGGGCCATCCTGCGTGACACTGCAGTGCCACTCCTAGATGGGCCAGGTGTTTGTGTCGGCCACTAGGGTCGCTTAGCTTAGTCATCCAGCGACCTCGGTGCAAATTTTAGGACTAAAAATAATATTGTGAGGTGTGAGGCGTTCAGAATAGACTGAAAATGAGTGGAAATTATGGTTTTTGAGGTTAATAATACTTTGGGATCAAAATGACCCCCAAATTCTATGATTTAAGCTTTTTTTTAGTGTTTTTTGAAAAAAACACCCGAATCCAAAACACACCCGTATCCGACAAAAAAAATTCGGTGAGGTTTTGCCAAAACGCGGTCGAACCCAAAACACGGCCGCGGAACCGAACCCAAAACCAAAACACAAAACCCGAAAAATTTCAAGTGCACATCTCTAGGGTCAGTAATGCAGTGATGGTTATAGAAAGGTCAGTGATGTAGTGTAGGGTATAGAGGGGTCAGTTATGTAGTGTGGGGTAAAGAGGGGTCAGTAAAGATACTAAGCTGAAGTACTTAGAACACTTCTTGAATTAAGACACAACCTGCAAGAAAAAGTATGCAATATGGGTGAAAAGGCAAATGTCAGAGGTCTGATACAAGTGACCAGCTCCACACCTTGCACCACATAGCGTTATGTTAAACTGGGATATGTTCTTTTTTGGTGTGTGTGTGTGTGTGTGTGTATGTGTGTGTGTGTGTGTGTGGGGGGGGGGGGGGTGCCAAAGGAAATTTTTGCCATTGGCTCCTTTGGTCTAGAACCAGCCCTGATCACAAAATATTTTTGTCTGAGCAGACTGGACACTGATCAGCGTTGGCTCATTCTCAGCCCCCCGCCCAGCCTCTGCTGCCAACAGACTGCTATTAGCTAGTTAACCTTCTGCCTTCCCTATCTATGACACAGACTGCTGCTAATGCTACCAGAATGTTCCCAGTGGCTTCACACCAACAGTGAATCCCAGCCGATGATGTAGGGCAGCGTGTGGGGGAGGGGGTCAGTTGCTGTGGCTCCAACATGGTAACCGCCAATGGACTGCAATGCTTTATCGAAAGGGGGGGCGCCAGTCCCTTACTTTGCCAGGGGCGCTTGGACCCCTAGCTACACCTCTGTTGACCCTAACCGATACCCCTAAACTAACCATAATTCCTGCAGTAAAAATCCATGTTTCTATGTATATAGGGGGTCATTCCGAGTTGATCGCTTGCTGCCGTTGTTCGCTGCGTAGCAATCAGTTGAAAAAAAATGGCTAATCTGTGCATGCGCATGCTCCGTAATGTGCATGCGCATCGTACGGGTACAAAGTCCATTGTGGTTTTGCACTAGTTCTAGCGATTATTCCAATCACAGAACAGGCCACAAGGAGATTGACAGAAAGAGGGCGTTTCTGGGTGTCAACTGACCGTTTTCAGGGAGTGCTTGGAAAAATGCAGGCGTGGCAGAAGAAATGCAGACGTGGCTGGGCATTCGCTGGATGGGTGTGTGACATCAAAAGCCGTCCCTCGGTTCTTAGAATCAACGCACACGAAGTGTAACTACAGTGCTGGTCTTATTTTGAAACGATTTTGCAGGCGCTCTGCTACTCAAGTATTCGCACTTCTCCAAAGTGAATATACACTCTCCAGTGGGCAGCGACAATGCGTTTGCATGGCTGCTA
Organism: Pseudophryne corroboree; assembly: GCF_028390025.1. NCBI lineage: Eukaryota > Metazoa > Chordata > Amphibia > Anura > Myobatrachidae > Pseudophryne > Pseudophryne corroboree. The sequence goes on from NW_026970008.1 coordinate 6,711, forward strand.
AAAACTGCTAGCGAGCAATCAACTCAGAATGACCCCCATAGTGTATTGCAAGAAAATATCTGTAAATCCAATGGTACCGTAAGTGCGGTATATACTCGCACTTCTTTGCGGTGTGAGAACATCTCCCCTAAGTGAAGTCAGCCCTATGAATAGAGTTTGTGTGATCCCTGTGCAGCAGTCACAGAAAGGGTTCATCTCTGCAGTTTGTCACTCAAATTACATTGCTGCATTTTTTCTAGAAGTGGATCTGAGAGCTGTTACCCGCAGACCAGCTACAATAATTATCCTGGGTACTCACTAGACCAGTGGTTCTCAAACTGCACCCTGGGGTGCCTCAGGACACTTGCAGGGGTGCCTTGGATTGGTGGTCCAGGACCAATTCAAAATATTTATAGTTAGTGTTATAGGCAAAACCAGTGCTGTTGGCTGGCAATCATAACATATGTGCACAAGCAGAAGCAAATCCTGTCCCCTACCAAAGGGCCAGTGCTAGGGTGTTTGGCGCCTCCCTGCAAACTATTAATTTGGGCCCTCTCTCCAATACTTAATAAAGGGACAGTGCGCTCCTTAAAAAAAGAAGGTGTGGTATCACAAGGAAGGGGCATGGCCACACAATAGCACCCCAAATCAAAATACGCCACACAGTAGCACTATCTTATTGTCATTACACCGCATGTAATAATAATAATAATAATAATAATAATAATACCCACAGTCGCAGTGCCCTTTATACACATAACCACCATATCAGTGCAGCTTACACACATAATGCCAACAGTAGCAGTGCCCCTTCTACACATGCCCACGGTGGCAATCCTTTACATGGCAAATATCAACCTGGTTTTGCCATGTAAAGGATTGCCACTTTAAAAACAAACAATCAAAAAAAAAAAAAAAAACAACAGGAAAAAACACAAAATCTCTCACTTTCTGATTCTCACACCCTATTACATTCCTCCCTATATATTTAAATGTTTCTATTACTGTATGTTCCCTCTTCCCTTCTCCAAACTATACACATCAACATTTTTTAGTATTTCCAGGTAAGTTTTGTGATGTAGGCCATGCACAATTTTAGTTGCCCTAATGTATTTACAGCCTTCTGGAGATATGGCTTCTGGAACTGAACACAGGATTCTAAATGTGGCTGTACCAAGGACCTATACAGTGGCATTACAGGTTGAGTATCCCTTATCCAAAATGCTTGGGACCAGAGGAATTTTGGATATCGGATTTTTCTGTATTTTGGAATAATTGCATACCATAACGAGATATTATGGTGATGGGACCTAAATCTAAGCACAGAAGGCATTTATGTTTCATATACACCTTATACACACAGCCTGAAGGTCATTTTAGCCAATATTTTTTATAACTTTGTGCATTAAACAAAGTGTGTGTACATTCACAGAATTCATTTATGTTTCATATACACCTTATACACACAGTCTGAAGTTCATTTAATACAATATTTTTAATAACTTTGAGTATTAAACAAAGTTTGTGTACACTGAGCCATCAAAACACAAAGGTTTCACTATCTCAGTCTCACTCAAAAAAGTCCGTATTTCGGAATATTCCGTATTTCGGAATATTTGGATATGGGATACTCAACCTGTATTACTTTTTTCTGCTACTGGTTCTTTAACCTATGCAAACAAGCATCTGACTTGCCTTTCCTATTGCTTTGTTACATTGCTCACCTGAAATAGTAATACTTAGATAGCTTTCCTCTTGCCATTATAATGCCCTTAATATTATAGTTAGCCTTTGCATTTTTGAGACGTGTATGATTTTGCATTTTTTGGCATTAAATGTTGCCATGTTCTTGACCATTCCTCTAGTCCAGGGGCGGAACTGCCAGAGACAATGGAGTCAGTTGCCGCCGGGCTCCAGCCCTAAAGGGGCTTCCTCCATTGCCCCCCGGCTGTTACGTGCCCTTCCTACTAAATAGACAAAGGCGCTACCAGCAGGGTCTCGCAGTTTGTACATTCCATGCCGTAACACCCTTCTTTCCACCTTCACAATGAAGCTATTGGTACTTTGCAAAAAAAAATTATTAGCATTGCAACTCAGCAGATCAATGCAGTGTGCAGCCACACACTCCATATATCTGCTCAGCCACAAAGCTGATTATTTCTTCACAAAGTACAAGGTGAGCTCCAAATAGAATTCTCTAGCTTAGATTATACCTTTCTATGCAAGGGTAAATAGCTCAATTGTTTGACTGCAATGCCACAGGAAATGGTTTGGATCCAAGACAGTGTGACTGAATAATAAAGAAACCTTAAGATGAGTTCATGAATGTTGTATAAGTATTAGTGAGAGAAGGGGTCAGGAGCATGCTAGGCTGCAAAAAATAAGGTAGGCTGCAAGTGAAAGTAATGATCTCCTATATATTTTCCCAGATCTGTCACTCTGTGTGGCTAACTCTGGGGGAAGTCACAGCAATGGGCGGAGACGGCATCTGCAGGACGATACACCAGTGCCAGCAGCAGACCGTAACAAAGTGACAGATCAGGGAGAATATATAGGAGGTAGGGAGGTGGCCATGGTACATGGCTGGCCAAGGGACACTAGCTCATGTACCCCTTTACCACTGAGGCTGGCCACCAAGGATGGACCTGTCACCAGTGCACATGCAATAACCTCTTCTGCTGCCCTCTTTGCAACTCAGATTGCCCAGTGCTCCCCTTCGCTAACAGTCCACAAAGTTTCCCCATCTCACGATCTGCCTCCTCACCCCCACTTTCATCTCTACAGCACACGGGCATATCATACAAGATCCCATCATGCGTACGTAGGTCTGAAATGCAAGAGGGAGGTTGGGGGGAGATTGGCATGCGCCAGCAACACCACACAGCTCACTGTGACCACAGTGGAGAGGCGCTGCAACAGGACAATACATCAACCTCGGAGCAAGGAACTGCGTCGGTCAGGAGGAGAACTATTTCAATAGCATAAAAAGGTTAATGCGTCCCACCCTATGGACACCAGACTCATCAAGTCACTGTTGCCAGAGTCTCATACAATGACTCTGAACCTCTAAGCACACTATTTGACTGTCCACACCCTGCTGTGCCTATTACCCATCTCCTCCACCACCCTCAACACTGACCCACACATCATTCACCCACAAAGATACAATAAAGGTAGTTTGGATAAATTAGCTAAATGAAATGGATTTAACCAATTTATCTAAATGACCATTTTTGGATGTTTTCCAGTGTTTGTGAGCAAATGGTCAATTGTCATTTGCTGCCACATATTAGCATAATTTTGTTTCAACTAGAAAAAAAAAATTGGACAGATAATCTAAGTGTGGATCCAGTTTAAAGGTCCGTATTCACGGCCCGATTTTGGGGAGAGATGTGTGCTGAGCGAACTGCTCAGCACACATCTCTGCCCCCGCTCAGCACAGCGTGATGTGTGCTGAGCGTACGGGGGGTGGGGGGGGGGCGCTCATTTCACCCCCTGTGTAGGGCATTCTGTGTGTATCCAGTTTAACAGGTGTGAGCATCATACAACTACTGACTTGCGAGTAACTATACAGCAGCTCCATACCTTGTGACTTGAAGAAACACCAGTTAACCCCGGGAATGCTGCAGTCAAAGCAACAATTCCTCTTCTTACATTCCGCTGCACTTATTGTGGGGTAGCCGCCATCCCTTCTGCTGTACGGTTCCACATTACATTGTTTCTTGTCACTTCCTGTTGATGCAGTAAGGAAACATCCAGGAATTACAGCAGCTTAGTTTTTTTTTTTTTTTAACTGGGGCAATTTAGCTAGATCACAGGGCAATTTAGCTCCTTTGGTCCTTTTTTAGGACCAGTTAATCAGACAGTTGAGCAAACTGAAAAACAGCTAACAGGAAATTTCCACTTAAATGGTATTTTCTAATCTTATCTGACCATGACTAAGAATAAAGGATACACAAGATAAACTCTTAGAGCCATGGACCTTATCCATGTTTAAGCTCCATCAAATCTGTAATCAATAGCACTACATGCTCCCACTTTACCACTGTACTATATACTCTACCTGTGTTTTTAAGGTAAAAACACCATTTAACCCCAGTGACACTTGAATTAAAGCAGCAGCCTCTGGAATAGCATTCCTTAGCATTAATCCCAGGAAATCTGCAATCTTCACGCTCTTTGATAGCCATGCTACATTGCTGTTTACTTGGATGGAGCAGAGAGCACAACATCAGGACATAGGAAATATTACAATGCATGATAAGAAAGGTGTGAGCTCTACAGCAAGGCCTCTAACCCTTTGCCAGTGCCAAATACATAGGGCTTAACTCAGATCTGATCACAGCAGCAAATTTATTAGCTAAAACCATGTACACTGCAGGGGGGGGGTGTATAATATGTGCAGAGAGAGTTAGATTTTGGTGCGGTGTGTTCAAACTGAAATCTAAATTGCAGTGTAAAAACAAAACAGCCAGTATTTACCCTGCACACAAACAATATAACCCACCTAAATCTCTCTGCAAATGTTATATCTGCCCCCCCCCCCCCCAACCCTGCAGTGCACATGGTTTTGCCCACTAGCTAACAAATTTGCTGCATCTGGGAATTACAGCAGCTTAATATTTCTTTTTACAGAAGGTTCAGCAAATTAAATTATTTAGTGAAATACTGTAATCATAACAGTTACAGGGATATTGTAGGTAGATTTATTGTCAGTGGATAAATGTAAAAATTAAACCCTTAGGCATAGTTCCAAAATGCTGTCATTGCAATCCAGATTTTAAGGATATCATGCTTGAGCACAGGTGACTTAATTAGAACTTCGGTCAATGTGAATTAACCATTGGACTCAACCATGGTTATCCTTAAAACCCAGGGGTCTATTTAAGATCGATCTTAATCGATGTTGGGCTTCCAGGTTGAAAAAAAAACACACATTTACTAACATTTTAAAATTTATATAAAAAATCATCTGTTCGTAAATGCAGTGCACATGGTTTTGCCCAACTGCTAACAAAAATCCTGCTGCGATCAACTCAGAATTACCCCCCATGGCCCTCATTCCGAGTTGTTCGCTCGCAAGCTGCTTTTAGCAGCATTGCACACGCTAAGCTGCCGCCTACTGGGAGTGAATCTTAGCATCTTAAAATTGCGAACGAAAGATTTGCAATATTGCAATAAGACATCTCTGTGCAGTTTCTGAGTAGCTCGAGACTTACTCTGTCAGTGCGATCAGTTCAGTGCTTGTCGTTCCTGGTTTGACGTCACAAACACACCCAGCGTTCGCCCAGACACTCCTCCGTTTCTCCAGCCACTCCCGCGTTTTTCCCAGAAACGGTAGCATTTTTTCCCACACGCCCCTAAAACGGCCTGTTTCCGCCCAGAAACACCCACTTCCTGTCAATCACATTACGATCACCAGAACGATGAAAAAACCGTGAGTAATATTCCTAACTGCATAGCAAATTTACTTGGTGCAGTCGCAGTGTGAACATTGCGCATGCGCATTAAGCGGAAAATCGCTGCGATGCGAAGAAAATTACCGAGCGAACAACTCGGAATGACCACCTATGTGCACTGCAGGGAAGGCAGATTTAACATGTGCAGAGAGAGTTAGATTTGGGTGTGGTGTGTTCAATCTGCAATCTAATTTGCAGTGTAAAAATAAAGCAGTCAGTATTTACCCTGCACAGAAACAAAATAACTCACCCAAATCTAACTCTTTCTGCACATGTTATATCTGCCTCCCCTGCAGTACACATGGTTTTGCCCAACTGCTAACAAAATTCCTGCTGCGATCATCTTGGAATTACCCCCATCGATTGATGTTTTCACACTGCTCGTGTATATAAGACATAGGGCCTAATTCAGTTTGGATCGTAATACGCGTTCCAACCGCAAAAACTATGAAGAGGATGGGGGCATATACGCAGGGTCCATCCTGTGCGTGTGCCTACATTTTCTCCGGGTGCCCCACAGAAAATGCGAATGCCTCTGCCTGTCAATCAGTAGAGGGCGTACCTTCGCAGGTATATCGCGATCATGAGCCATGTCTCCCATTTTTGTCATTATAGGTGCTCTGTGAGCTGCTGGCCATGCCCCAGCCCCTCTGTCTCCCGTGAATAGAGATTGAGGCTTATTCAGACCAGATCGCTTCAATTTATTTTCACCCAGCTGGCAATCTGGTTTGCACTGCACATGCGTATGCGCCACAATGCGTAAGTGCGACGGTCCGGAGATCACAAGAAGATTGACAAGAAGAGGGTGTTTGTGTGGGTGGCAACTGAATGTTTCTAGGGAGTGTCCGGAAAAACACTGGAGGGACCCGGCGTTTTGTGGGAGGATTTGTGACGTCACCTCAATGGCTGAGTAAGTGCTGAGCTGTGCAGCTCTTGTGCACATGTGATCACACACCTGCACAGCAAATTTTCCCTTCCGCTGTAGGCGACAACTACCTGATTACAGGGATGCAAAAAACACACCCTAGCGATCAGGTCTGAATTACCCACAATGTGCATATTTGCAGAGCAACAAGCTACAGGGAGCCTTCCACCCCCCCCCCTTTCCCATGGGAATGGGGGGGGGGTTGTTTGGGTTAGCTGGACATTCCCCCAAAAAGTGACTGTCCTGCAAAAATTGGGATAGTTGGGAGGTATGTTCAAATACATTTATTGTTTTGCATGCAGGGTAAATACTGGCTTCTTTGACATTTAGCCACAAATGCTGCACAGCTGAATTACAGTATTACACTGCAATTAACAGTTATGCTAGGACATTCCCCCTCCCAAATCTACCTCTCTCTGCATGTTACATCTGTCCCACAGTGGCGTGCGGTGAGGTCAGTGGCTAGTGAGGCACTACAGCCATAATGTCCGCCGAATCCTGCCGATGACCCTTAGCCAATGCCCGCTACTGCCTCTGAGCCGATACCCGCTGCCACCGCCAATGGCTTACAAACTCGCCCACAATCAACTGACCCAGCCCTCCACCACTAATTTCTATCTCAGTCCGATGCCGCCAATGCCCGCTGCCTGCCTGCTCATTGTTCTCGTTATATATTATAAATTTTTAAAGAAAAAAAAAAATGAGTGTTTGGGACTGGGAAGGGTGAGGGAGGAGGACATGAATGCAATTTTGTTGTCCAGGGCTTCCATTAACTTAAAGGAGAAGGGTCTGAATGGGTTAAAAAAAATGCGTGAGGTCCCCCCTCCTTAGTATAACCAGCCTCGGGCTCTTTGAGCCGGTCCTGGTTATTTAAATACTGGGGGAAAAATTGGACAGGGGTTCCCCGTATTTAGACAACCAGCACCGGGCTCTTAGACCGGTCCAGGTTCCAAAAATACGTGGGACAATAGATGTAGGGGTCCCCCATATTTTTAAAACCAGCACCGGGCTCCACTAGCCAGAGAGATAATGCCACAGCCGGGGGACACTTTTATGTAGGTCCCTGCGGCCCTGGCATTACCCCTCCAACTAGTCACCCCTGGCCGGGGTTCCCTGGAGGAGTGGGGACCCCTTAAATCAAGAGGTTCCTCCCCTCGAGGCACCCAAGGGCCAGGGGTGAAGCCCGAGGCTGTCCCCAGCACCCCTGGGTGGTGGGTGCCGGGCTGATAGCCATGTGTGTAAAAAAAGAATATTGTTTTTTCGTTGTGGAACTACAAGGCCCAGCAAGCCTCCCCCGCTTGCTGGTACTTGGAGAACCTCAAGTACCAGCAGGCAAGGAAATAACGGGCTTGCTGGTACCTGTAGTTCTACAACAACAAAAAATACCCAAATAAAAACACAAACACACACAGCGTGACAGTAAAATTATTGAGACAGGCTGTAGCATGTGGGTGCATGTAACCCTATAAAAGTGATGGATTGGGTGACTATTACAATACCCACTGTTGCTGTCTGAAAAATTATGGATTTATAGATTGCTCTGCCGAGACATGTTTTTTTCTAAAATGCACCACAGGTATGGATGGATAGTATACTTGACGACACAGAGGTAGGTAGAGCAGTGGCCTACTGTACCGTACTGCTATATATTATATTATTTATTATTATTATTATCCTTTATTTATATGGCGCCACAAGGGTTCCGCAGTGCCCAATTACAGAGTACATAAACAAATAATCAAACAGGAAAACAGCAACTTACAGTTGACGACAATATAGGACAAGTACAGGGTAAATAAACATAGCTACATCAGCAGATGACACTGGAATAAGTATCAGGTGGCAGAAGACTGCTGGATTTGGTGCAGCTGAAGATTATTAAAGTAAGAAAAGAGTAAGCACATGAGGGAAGAGGGCCCTGATCGTGAGAGCTTACATTCTAAAAGGGAGGGGTAGACAGACAGGGGTGAGACAGATGGGGTACATAGAGAGCATGGAACAGAGGTTTAGGATGAGATTTGGCTGGGTTTGGTGAAGAAGTGGGTCTTGAGAGCCCGTTTGAAGTTTTGTAGAGAGGTGGAGAGTCTGAGGGGGAGAGGTAGGGAATTCCAGAGAAGTGGTGCAGCACGTGAAAAATCTTGGAGGTAGGAGTGGGAGGAAGTAATCCGTAGGCAGGAGAGTCGGTGTGCATTAGCAGAGCGAAGAGGACGGGTGGGAGTGTAAAGCGAGATAAGATCAGAGATGTAGATGGGAGAGGAGTGGGTGAGGGCTTTGTAAGCAAGTGTGAGAAGCTTGAAATGGATTCTGAAAGGGAAGGGGAGCCAGTGAAGGACTAGTAAGAGAGGAGAGGTGGACGTAGTGCGTTTGGTGAGGAAAATGAGCCGGGCAGCAGCATTGAGGATAGATTGGAGTGGAGAGAGGTATTTGTCAGGAATGCCAGTCAGGAAGAGATTACAGCAGTCCAGTCTGGAGATGACCAGTGAGTGGATAAGAGTAGCATCCTGGGTCAGAAAGGGTCTGATCCTGGAAATATTTTTTAGATGAAAACGGCAGGTTTGTGAGAGGTGCTGAATGTGTGGTTTGAAGGAGAGGGAGGAGTCAAGGATTACTCCAAGACAGCGCGCTTGGGGGGTAGAGGAGATAGTAGTGCCATCAATAGATAATGAGATTGTAGGAGGTGAGATTATGCGGGAGGGAGGGAAGATGATCAGCTCGGTCTTAGACATGTTAAGTTTAAGAAAGCGCTGGGACATCCAGGAAGAGATAGCAGAGAGACTGTTGGAGATACGAGTGAGGAGAGTAGGGGAGAGGTCTGGAGAGGAAAGATAGATTTGAGTGTCATCAGCATAGAGATGATATTGGAAACCAAAAGAACTAATGAGCTTACCTAGTGAGGACGTATAGAGAGAGAAGAGAAGAGGACCAAGGACAGAACCTTGGGGTACCCCTACAGTTAGTGGAAGTGAGGGGGAGGTGGAGTCATGAGAGGAGACAGAGAATGAACGATCAGAAAGGTAGGATGACAACCAAGAGAGGGCAGTGTTACGCAGACCAATGGAGTGAAGGATTTGCAGTAGGAGAGGATGGTCCACAGTGTCAAAAGCAGCAGAGAGATCAAGTAGAATAAGTAGAGAGTAGTGTCCCTTAGATTTAGCAGCATGGAGGTCATTGCATACTTTTGTAAGGGCAGTTTCAGTGGAGTGGAGAGGACGGAAGCCAGACTGGAATGGGTCAAGCAGTGAGTGTGAGGAAAGAAAGGAAGTAAGGCGGTTGTAGACAATACGCTCAAGGAGTTTGGAGGCAAAAGGGAGGAGAGAGATGGGTCGGTAGTTGGAGAGAGTGTTTGGATCAAGGGTAGGTTTTTTAAGAATAGGAGAGATGAGAGCGTGCTTGAAGGCAGAGGGGACAGTGCCTGATGAGAGGGAGAGATTGAGAAGGTGGGAAAGATGGGAACAAGCAGAAGAAGAGAGGTGGCAAAGGAGGCGGGAGGGGATAGGGTCAAGTGGGGAGGTGGTGAGGGGACAGGAACGAATGAGGGCCATGACTTCCTCTCCAGATGCATGGGAGAAAGATGACAGAGTTGGTGCGAGGGATGGGGAGGGTTGGTAAGGGATGGGAGAAGGCTGGTTACTGATAGTCTGGTGTGATGTGATGTCCTGACGTATGGAGTCAATTTTGGATGTGAAGTAAGTGGCAAAGTCAAGAGCAGAGAGTGAGGAAGGGAGACGAGGTGGAGGTGGGCAGAGGAGTGAGTTGAGAGTGGCAAAGAGGCGCCGGGGGTTGGAAGACTGGGAGTAGATGAGGTTCTTGAAGTATGACTGTTTAGCAAGAGAAAGGGCAGCACTGAAGGATGAGAGCATAAGTTTGAAATGGAGGAAGTCTGCCTTAGAGCGTGATTTCCTCCAGTGTCGCTCAGCAGTACATGAGCATTTTTGCAGATATCTGGTGCATTTGGTGTGCCAGGGTTGAGGTGTTAATTTGCAAGGGTGAATAGAGGTTGGTGGAGCAACAGAGTCAAGAGCAGAAGTAAGGGAAGCATTGTATGTGGAAGTGGCTTGTTCAGGGCACGAGAGAGAGAGAATAGGAGAGAGAAGTGAGTCAAACAGGGAGGAAAGGAATGTGGTGTCAATAGCTTCAATGTTACGCTTAGTGATGGTAGCCTTAGGAGGTAGAGATGGGGAAGTCGAGAGAGATAGGTTGAAGGAGAGCAGGTGGTGGTCAGAGAGGGGAAATGGGGAGTTGGAAAAATCAGAAATATCACAGCGGTGAGTGAAGACCAGATCCAGTGAGCTCCCATTCACATGGGAGGGTGAGGAGGTCCACTGGAAGAGACCAAGTGAAGAGGTGAGGTTAAGGAGTTTAGAGGCAGGGGATTGTGTGGGGATGTCAATAGGGATGTTGAAATCGCCTAGGATAATGGTGGGAATGTCAGAAGAGAGGAAGTGAGGAAGCCAGGAAGCAAAGTTGTCGATGAATTTGGAAGCAGTGCCAGGGGGCCGGTAAATGACAGCTACTCTAAGATGGACTGGTTGGAAGAGGCATATGGCGTGGACCTCAAATGTAGAGAATATAAGGGATGGTTCTGGTGGTATGAGTTGGTAGGAGTAACTAGAAGGTAAAAGGACCCCAACACCACCCCCATGGCGACCCCCAGGTCGGGGTGTGTGTGTGAATGTAAGGCCCCCAGCAGAGAGAGCAGCAGCAGAAGTAGTGTCAGAGGGCGTAATCCAAGTTTCAGTAATGGCTAGTAGGTGTAGGGAGTTGGAAATGAAAAGGTCATGAGTGGGGACCAGTTTGTTACAAACAGATCTGGCATTCCAGAGGGCACAGGATAGGGGGTATGAGTTTGTGGGAGAGATGTGAATTAGATTTTCAGGGTTGCTGTAGCGATGAGGTGGGATTAACTTTGAGGGCAGGGATGATGAGAGAGTAGTGATGGTACGGGTGCCTGAGCTAGGAGGGGAAACTGCAGGAGGTGGGCAGGGAGGGAGGTCAGTGTGATGTGGATGGGGGTGTGGGGAGGTGACAGGGAAGGGAGAGAGGGAGCAGGGCTGAGTTGTGGGGTAGCAGGACCATGGGGCAGAGGTGAATGAAAGTGGGGTAACAGGAAAGGTGGGGGAAGGAAACAGAGGGATGGAGGGGAGACAGAGGAGGGGAGAGAGGAGGAGGTGGAGGAGACTAGTGGGGAAGGATAAAGATACATTATTAGGTAGACACTGAGTGATGTGGGGAGTATAAGAAAACCTTGACATAGTGTTAAGTAGGTAAATAGTAGAGATGAGCGGGTTCGGTTTCTTTGAATCCGAACCCGCACGAACTTCACTTTTTTTTCCACGGGTCCGAGCGACTCGGATCTTCCCGCCTTGCTCGGTTAACCCGAGCGCGCCCGAACGTCATCATGACGCTGTCGGATTCTCGCGAGGCTCGGATTCTATCGCGAGACTCGGATTCTATATAAGGAGCCGCGCGTCGCCGCCATTTTCACTCGTGCATTGAGATTGATAGGGAGAGGACGTGTCTGGCGTCCTCTCCATTAGAATAGAGATAGATAGATTAGATAGAGAGAGATTGTGCAGAGTCGCAGACAGAGTTAGTTTACCACAGTCAGTGACCAGTGCAGTTGCTAGTTAACTTTTATTTAATATAATATATCCGTTCACTTCTCTCTGCTATATCCGTTCTCTGCCTGAAAAAAAAAACGATACACAGCACAGTCAGTCACACAGTGTGACTCAGTCTGTGTGCACTCAGCTCAGCCCAGTGTGCTGCACAGTCATCAATGTATAAATTAAAAGCTTATAATTAATTGTGGGGGAGACTGGGGAGCACTGCAGGTTGTTAGCAGGAGCCAGGAGTACAATTATATTAATTAACAGTGCACACTTTTGCTGCAGGAGTGGTGACCAGTGCCTGACCACCAGTATAGTATTGTTGTATACTACTAATATCTCTTTAAATATCAACCAGTCTATATTAGCAGCAGACACAGTACAGTGCGGTAGTTCACGGCTGTGGCTACCTCTGTGTCGGCACACGGCAGGCAGTCCGTCCGACCAGAATTGTATTATTTATTATTATATACCTACCACCTAACCGTGGTTTTTTTTTCATTCTTTATACCGTCATAGTGTCATCCTAATTGTTACGAGTATACTACTATCTCTTTATCAACCAGTGTACAGTGCGGTAGTTCACGGCTGTGGCTACCTCTGTGTCGGCACACGGCAGGCAGTCCGTCCGACCAGAATTGTATTATTTATTATTATATACCTACCACCTAACCGTGGTTTTTTTTTCATTCTTTATACCGTCATAGTGTCATCCTAATTGTTACGAGTATACTACTATCTCTTTATCAACCAGTGTACAGTGCGGTAGTTCACGGCTGTGGCTACCTCTGTGTCGGCAGTCGGCAGGCAGTCCGTCCATCCATAATTGTATTATAATATATACCACCTAACCGTGGTTTTTTTTTCATTCTTTATACCGTCATAGTGTCATACTAGTTGTTACGAGTATACTACTATCTCTTTATCAACCAGTGTACAGTGCGGTAGTTCACGGCTGTGGCTACCTCTGTGTCGGCAGTCGGCAGGCAGTCCGTCCATCCATAATTGTATTATAATATATACCACCTAACCGTGGTTTTTTTTTCATTCTTTATACCGTCATAGTCAGTCATACTAGTTGTTACGAGTATACTACTATCTCTTTATCAACCAGTGTACAGTGCGGTAGTTCACGGCTGTGGCTACCTCTGTGTCGGAACTCGGCAGGCAGTCCGTCCATCCATAATTGTATTATTATAATATATACCACCTAACCGTGGTTTTTTTTTCATTCTTTATACCGTCATAGTCAGTCATACTAGTTGTTACGAGTATACTACTATCTCTTTATCAACCAGTGTACAGTGCGGTAGTTCACGGCTGTGGCTACCTCTGTGTCGGAACTCGGCAGGCAGTCCGTCCATCCATAATTGTATTATAATATATACCACCTAACCGTGTTTTTTTTTTCGTTCTTTATACCGTCGTCATACTAGTTGTTACGAGTATACTACTATCTCTTTATCAACCAGTGTACAGTGCGGTAGTTCACGGCTGTGGCTACCTCTGTGTCGGAACTCGGCAGGCAGTCCGTCCATCCATAATTGTATTATAATATATACCACCTAACCGTGGTTTTTTTTTCGTTCTTTATACCGTCGTCATACTAGTTGTTACGAGTATACTACTATCTCTTTATCAACCAGTGTACAGTGCGGTAGTTCACGGCTGTGGCTACCTCTGTGTCGGCACTCGGCAGGCAGTCCGTCCAACCATAATTGTATTATATACCACCTAACCGTGGTTTTTTTTTCATTCTTTATACCGTCGTCATACTAGTTGTTACGAGTATACTACTATCTCTTTATCAACCAGTGTACAGTGCGGTAGTTCACGGCTGTGGCTACCTCTGTGTCGGCACTCGGCAGGCAGTCCGTCCAACCATAATTGTATTATATACCACCTAACCGTGGTTTTTTTTTCATTCTTTATACCGTCGTCATACTAGTTGTTACGAGTATACTACTATCTCTTTATCAACCAGTGTACAGTGCGGTAGTTCACGGCTGTGGCTACCTCTGTGTCGGCACTCGGCAGCCCGTCCATAATTGTATATACCAGTGACCTAACCGTGGTTTTTTTTTCATTCTTTATACATACATACTAGTTACGAGTATACTATCTCTTTATCAACCAGTCTATATATTAGCAGCAGACACAGTACAGTGCGGTAGTTCACGGCTGTGGCTACCTCTGTGTCGGCACTCGGCAGCCCGTCCATAATTGTATATACCACCTAACCGTGGTTTTTTTTTCTTTCTTTATACATACATACTGCAGTGCCACTCCTAGATGGGCCCGGTGTTTGTGTCGGCCACTAGGGTCGCTAATCTTACTCACACAGTCAGCTACCTCATTGCGCCTCTTTTTTTCTTTGCGTCATGTGCTGTTTGGGGAGGGTTTTTTGGAAGGGCCATCCTGCGTGACACTGCAGTGCCACTCCTAGATGGGCCAGGTGTTTGTGTCGGCCACTAGGGTCGCTTATCTTACTCACACAGCTACCTCATTGCGCCTCTTTTTTTCTTCTTTGCGTCATGTGCTGTTTGGGGAGTGTTTTTTGGAAGGGCCATCCTGCGTGACACTGCAGTGCCACTCCAAGATGGGCCAGGTGTTTGTGTCGGCCACTAGGGTCGCTTAGCTTACTCACACAGCTACCTCATTGCGCCTCTTTTTTTCTTCTTTGCGTCATGTGCTGTTTGGGGAGTGTTTTTTGGAAGGGCCATCCTGCGTGACACTGCAGTGCCACTCCTAGATGGGCCAGGTGTTTGTGTCGGCCACTAGGGTCGCATAGCTTAGTCATTCAGCGACCTCTGTGCAAATTTTAGGACTAAAAATAATATTGTGAGGTGTGAGGTATTCAGAATAGACTGAAAATGAGTGTAAATTATGGTTTTTGAGGTTAATAATACTTTGGGATCAAAATGACCCCCAAATTCTATGATTTAAGCTGTTTTTTAGTGTTTTTTGAAAAAAACACCCGAATCCAAAACACACCCGAATCCGACAAAAATAATTCGGTGAGGTTTTGCCAAAACGCGTTCGAACCCAAAACACGGCCGCGGAACCGAACCCAAAACCAAAACACAAAACCCGAAAAATTTCAGGCGCTCATCTCTAGTAAATAGGTTGAAGTAGTGGAAGTAGGAGAGGAGACTGTAAGGCAATCCGAGCAGAAGAATTGCAGAAATGCAGGTGAGAAAAGCAGTGTAGGCTCAAGGGGTGTAGATTTAGTATGAAATGAGTCAAAAGCGTAGATAAAGTGGGTGCAGAAATGTATTTGGAGTGTAAGAAATGAAAGGATTGTGAGAGGTTTAAGAAGCAATGGTAATTATGTTAGATGTTTTAAGTGTTTGCAGGTAAAATTGCATTGGTGCAGCTGTGCTTAAAAAACAAAATTACAATAATACAGATACAGGCATTTGTAGGTGAAATGGATGGTTTATGAAATGTCCAAGTAAGGTAGTTCTGTGCTATGTAATCAGATGCAACAATCAGGAGGTGAGTGATCTGAGGAGTAATACCACTTTTACACTCGCACTCCCGGGTCACTCCCGGGTTGCTTCCCGGGATGCGTCCCAGGATGCCTTCCCAGGACTGACCCCTTTCACACTGCACTAAGACCTGGGATCGACCCGGGACAGCCCCATTTACACTGATCCCGGGATATCCCTGCAAATGCACATGTATGTCATTAGAAATAGCCTTTTCTGGCTCACATTGATGAGGTCACACTAGTCAACAAAGGGAGGGGTGGTGCCTGCTCACACCATTGCTGCAGTCATGGCCGACGGAGTACCAGTGTGTATGCCTGAGCTCATGATTCTTTCTGCTTTGCAGATGTTTCATACAGCCACTGACAGCATGATGCAGCTTATCACACTGTGCAGTATACTGCACATATATTTTATGAGGAGGAGGAGGGCGCAATTTATGCTGGATAGGGCTGCTAGTCGCCGCCAATATTTGCGCAGGAGGAGAGCCTTCATATCATCCAGGATGAGTATCATACTGAGCGTGAGTATGGGCCCTAACCGCTCATTTTGGTCCAGAGATCGCCGGCACGGAGAAGCCTTTATGAGGACCGTGGAAGCTTACCAGGATGAGGAGTGGATGGCTAACTTCCGTGTGTCTCGTGCAACCTTTAACTACATCCTGGAATTACTTACCCCAGCACTTGACATGCAGACCACCAGGCTTAGGAGACCCATCGAGGCACGCAGGAGATTAGCTATTGCATTGTGGTGGTATGCTACCCCAGGAGAGTACCGCTCAGTCTCATGCTTGTTCGGTGTTGCAATCTCCACCTGCTGTGTCATAGTCCACCAGGTGACTAAAGCAATTGTATCTACCTTATACAAGCGCTTCATATCTCTACCACAAGGACAGCGCTTACAGGATACCATAATTGGATTTGTGAAGCGAGGCTATCCGCAGTGTGGAGGAGCGATTGATGGGACACACATCCCCATTATTGCCCCACGTGACAACCATGCTGACTATTTTAATAGGAAGGGCTGGCACTCCATCATATTACAGGCTGTTGTGGACCACAAATATTGGTGTTTATTTTTGGGGTGGTGGGATGAGTTGCATGTGTGAGTTTTACATTCTAATTGTTTTCAATTTTACTGTTCTTTAGTTTCCTAGATGTGTTTATTGGCTGGCCAGGCCGATCTCATGACTCCCGAGTTCTTGCCAATTCTGACCTGTACAACATCGTAGAGGAGAAGCAGGGAGGCTGGCTGTACCCCAAAGAGTGTGCAAAGATTGTGAATGGGGTGGAGATCCCTGTCCACATCATCGGGGATGCTGCATACCCTTTACGCCCCTGGATTATGAAAGGCTACACCCAACAGGTCCAGTTAACCCCAGAGCAACAAACCTATACTCACACCCTGAGTTCAGCAAGGATGGTGGTTGATAACGCCTTTGGCAGGTTAAAAGGAAGATTGCGTTGTTTGATGAAGCGCAATGATGTGGACCTTATGAATATGCCTAATGTAGTAGCTGCGTGCTGTATACTGCACAACATATGGGAACTGCAAAATGAGCTATTCCTTCCTGAGTGGACTGTGCAGGACCCTGAGGTTATAAACCCACATGTGGAAGGTGCTTTGTTTGGGACTGCCTCAAACTCCGCTGCAGAACAAATACGCCACACTATTACGTCCAACCTTGCAGCACTGGTACAATAGTGTTTAAGAATCAGCACAACATGTTTGGTGAATGAAAATGTTTTTATTTTGTATTCCACCTTTGATCTTTGGGTTCATTATTTATGTTTTTCCAAAAAAAACACATTGCCAGCAACTGTGTATATATGCATAAACAATGTAGAAAACACTGTAAACATGGTCTACTGTTACGCACAAATGGGAATGTTATGCCTAGATTTGCACACAAGTTTTTATTGGCATAAAAAAAAAAAAAAACACTGGTAGGTTTGTAGATACAACACCATAAACCACAGTGTCCCTGCAGTATATTATCACTGTGTAAAAAATAAA
Organism: Pseudophryne corroboree; assembly: GCF_028390025.1. Lineage (NCBI taxonomy): Eukaryota > Metazoa > Chordata > Amphibia > Anura > Myobatrachidae > Pseudophryne > Pseudophryne corroboree. The sequence goes on from NW_026970008.1 coordinate 24,190, forward strand.
TAAAAAGTGCTTTAATGTAGACACTATACAAAACAGAACATAGAAAAAAATGAAAGAAGGCACAAACAGTTGTGCATAAACAATGACCACACTGTGGTTATTTAACAACAAATAACAACCAAAAAAAGCAATTCACTGTGTTTCACGGCAAATTGCGCAATACAGTAAACTCTGGGCTTGGCGCACTAGATGGTGCAGTATTTGGGGCATAGTATGGACCAGGATTAAATGATGAAAAACCCTGCTCAGGGGGGTATTGTGAGTTGTGGTGTTGGTTTGGTGCTCTTGAGGTATTGGTCATACGCTCATAGAACGCCATGTTCATTTGGTGCAATTCCCTGTGGCGGTCATACTGCTCTCTACTCATGCGTTCCTGCATTGTCATGACTTGGGAAAGGAATGCATCATGCATTTGGCGTTCTGCCTCTAGAAACCTGTCGAGCCTTGCATCCTCCTGTGCGGACATTGGCCCTCATTCCGAGTTGATCGCTCGGTATTTTTCATCGCATCGCAGTGAAAATCCGCTTAGTACGCATGCGCAATATTCGCACTGCGACTGCGCCAAGTAAATTTACAATGAAGATAGTATTTTTACTCACGGCTTTTTTGTCGCTCCGGCGAACGTAGTGTGATTGACAGGAAATGGGTGTTACTGGGCGGAAACACGGCGTTTCAGGGGCGTGTGGATAAAAACGCTACCGTTTCCGGAAAAAACGCAGGAGTGGCCGGAGAAACGGAGGAGTGTCTGGGCGAACGCTGGGTGTGTTTATGACGTCAAACCAGGAACGACAAGCACTGAACTGATCGCAGATGCCGAGTAAGTCTGAAGCTACTCTGAAACTGCTAAGTAGTTTGTAATCGCAATATTGCGATTACATCGTTCGCAATTTTAAGATGCTAAGATTCACTCCCAGTAGGCGGCGGCTTAGCGTGAGCAACTCTGCTAAATTCGCCTTGCGAGCGATCAACTCGGAATGAGGGCCCTTGTAGCGTCCATCTCTCGGAGTTGGTCGACAAGGACATTTGACATGGCTTTAGCCACTTGCTCCGCTCTGTTCAATTTCTTCCTTCTAGGCGGTACGGTGTAAACTGTGAAGAGAAGAAATACAAAATGAGCGTATATAAAAATAGCAGCGTTAGCAAACATGTGTTTGTGGCATTAATCCACCTATACACTAGCTACTCTGCAACATTGAACTTTTTAAAAAAATGCAAAGCCCCCCTGCGTGGGGGCAGAAAATGCAAAGTGTGCCACCGTGCCAGCAGCGTGTTGAGCGCAGTGATCCTGCAAGGGGCTCATTAGCGCTCGCCACGCTGCCGCCACACTGGCCACTCATACTACGCACATAACCGGATGATTAACAATTGTGGATTTGTGCTATGAGTGTTAATTTCTAAACATGTACTTACTGTTTTTCTGTAAAGTTGGGGTGACGGCACTTTGTACAGTCCCACTGTCACTGGTCTGAGCATCCACGACGTCTTCAATGGTTGCAGTTATGCTGTCGTCGTTTCTGGATGTGTTTATGGACGGCTGGGATGATGTGTCGCTGTCCTCAGGTGTGTCGTCAATTAACAACGGTGATGATGGACAGACGTCACTGCTTGTCTGTGTCTCTTCTGGAGTGCCTTCTGTAGCAGTGTACTGTGAACTGGAAGACAGACTCACCGGACTGCATATAGCTGTGTTTCCAAAGATATTGGCGCACATGTCATAGTACTGCCAGTCGATACGGCCAACACCGCTCTTTTTCCTGTTGTTGTCATGCACATTAAGGAAATGCTTTTTAAGAGTTTTCATTTTGTTTAACACTTGCTGCTGTGTGCGGATAATTCCCCTGGCTTGCAGCATCTTGGAGATGTTTTTATAAATGACTGCATCTTTGACTGTGCCTGTGATCTGCCTCATAATTTCCTCCTCTCCCCTAATGCTCAGCAACTCTCTCACCTCCTGGTCTGTCCAGGTCGCCATGCTGCCTTCCTCACACGCATCAAGGACGCTCCCCAGGGCTCTGAAAGATGACATCATCTTTTCTGAGCCCATGAAAGCTCCAATCGGAGGCCTTTTAACAGTCCCGGGTAGTGAATCCCGGGACGGGCCCTTTCACACTACCCAGCTTCCCGGGACGGTCCCGGGTTCAACCCTGCTTTTGACCTGGGATGAAATCCCGGGATGCTCGTCCCGGGAAATTGTCCCTGTACCCATTTACACTGAGAAGAATCCTGGGATGATGCGCGTTCACGTGCAATATCCCGGGATTTTTCTGCGAGTGTAAAAGGGGTATTAGTGACTCACATTTGTTATTAGTTCTTCAGTTTTCTTTGTTTTGTTAGATTGGTGTGCTTCTGTTTTCCTTCTTTTTCACTTCGATTGAACGCTGATTGAACACTGCTGTTATGTGTCAATTTTATCACGCTTTGATAAAAATGCACGCTTAGATCAATAAATGCACAGCCAAATGGCTTTGCACAGCCTACACCATTGGACTTAAGTAGAAGACTATTACAAGTGAAACCAATAATTGAAATCTGTAACCACACCCCACCCCCTCAAATGCCAGGCAATAAATTACCTTAAAAACAACAACCAGGCATTCCACAAAGATTAAACTGGGTCTATATCATTCAAAACTTTAAAAAAGTACTTCAAAATCACATACTATGCAATAATGTTTCAATTTGCATAACCCAGCAGAATTAGCTTTGCATATATAGATATAGTGCAGCAGAATATATTGGTGGTTGTAGTCAATTGTAATTACCTGTAGGTGACAAGAAGAGAAGAAACGTCAATTCACAATCGATATCAGCTGAAGATAAATTAACGCTGATTGAACGCTGCTGTTATGTGTCAATTTTATCACGCTTTGATAAAAATGCACGCTTAGATCAATAAATGCACAGCCAAACGGCTTTGCACAGCCTACACCATTGGACTTAAGTAGAAGACTATTACAAGTGAAACCAATAATTGAAATCTGTAACCACACCCCACCCCCTCAAATGCCAGGCAATAAATTACCTTAAAAACAACAACCAGGCATTCCACAAAGATTAAACTGGGTCTATATCATTCAAAACTTTAAAAAAGTACTTAAAAATCACATACTATGCAATAATGTTTCAATTTGCATTACCCAGCAGAATTAGCTTTGCATATATAGATATAGTGCAGCAGAATATATTGGTGGTTGTAGTTAATTGTAATTACTCAGCAGAATTAGCTTTTCATATATAGATATAGTGCAGCAGAATATATTGGTGGTTGTAGTCAATTGTAATTACCCAGCAGAATTAGCTTTGCAAATATAGATATAGTGCAGCAGAATATATTGGTGGTTGTAGTCAATTGTAATTACCCAGCAGAATTAGCTTTGCATATATATAGTGCAGCAGAATATATTGGTGGTTGTAGTAAATTGTAATTACCCAGCAGCAGCTCTACTGCACTCAACATCACCAGTGCTCACAATATATATAATGCTATATACTATGCCATAGTGATGCTTACTATATAACACCCCCTACTGCGTTCCCCCTGGCAATGAGCATGACACCCAGAGAGTGAAACCCCTGGCAATGAGCATGACACCCAGCACGTGAAACTCTTGGCATTGAGCAGTTTTTGTAAAAGTAATTAGAAGCTTTACTGTAGGGCATAGTGTATCACAGATATTGTGGTGAGTGACATAATATGTTCCAAAGGGCATTAATGTGTGGGGCTTAACATGGTGGAAATTACTGTACTTTTTTCCCTGTGGTGGCCGAGGTCTGTTGGTGCAGGGTCAAGAACTGGGGTGTAAGGTAGTCTTTGCCTGCAAGGCTACGCTCATTTTATGGAGACCATACCCATACATTTAAGTGTGGCATATACCTGCGCTTGCTCGCGGGGTGAGAACATCTCCCTAATTGAATTCAGCGATATGAATAGAGGTTGTGCAGCAGCAAGCGCAGGTATATGCCACACTTATGGTAACATTGGATTTGCAGATATTTTCTTGCAGGGGTGTTTCTAAACAATTTGGCTTCAAATGCGAGATTTAAAAATGCGTGCCCCCCGCCACCGTTGGCATTAAAAATTGTGCCCCTCCCCCATATATATATATATAAAAAAAACTATATTTGCGTGAGCGCTCCGGACGGGATGGGGGGGGGGGCGTGACCTTGCAAAAATGGGTATGGTCTCCATAAAATGGGCGTAGCCTTGCAGGCAAAGACTACCTTACACCCCAGTTCTTGACCCTGCACCAACAGACCTCGGCCACCACAGGGAAAAAAGTACAGTAATTTCCACCATGTTAAGCCCCACACATTAATGCCCTTTGGAACATATTATGTCACTCACCACAATATCTGTGATACACTATGCCCTACAGTAAAGCTTCTAATTACTTTTACAAAAACTGCTCAATGCCAAGAGTTTCACGTGCTGGGTGTCATGCTCATTGCCAGGGGTTTCACTCTCTGGGTGTCATGCTCATTGCCAGGGGGAACGCAGTAGGAGGTGTTATATAGTAAGCACCACTATGGCATAGTATATAGCATTATATATATTGTGAGCACTGGTGATGTTGAGTGCAGTAGAGCTGCTGCTGGGTAATTACAATTTACTACAACCACCAATATATTCTGCTGCACTATATATATGCAAAGCTAATTCTGCTGGGTAATTACAATTGACTACAACCACCAATATATTCTGCTGCACTATATCTATATTTGCAAAGCTAATTCTGCTGGGTAATTACAATTGACTACAACCACCAATATATTCTGCTGCACTATATCTATATATGAAAAGCTAATTCTGCTGAGTAATTACAATTGACTACAACCACCAATATATTCTGCTGCACTATATCTATATATGCAAAGCTAATTCTGCTGGGTAATGCAAATTGAAACAATATTGCATAGTATGTGATTTTTAAGTACTTTTTTAAAGTTTTGAATGATATAGACCCAGTTTAATCTTTGTGGAATGCCTGGTTGTTGTTTTTAAGGTAATTTATTGCCTGGCATTTGAGGGGGTGGGGTGTAGTTACAGATTTCAATTATTGGTTTCACTTGTAATAGTCTTCTACTTAAGTCCAATGGTGTAGGCTGTGCAAAGCCGTTTGGCTGTGCATTTATTGATCTAAGCGTGCATTTTTATCAAAGCGTGATAAAATTGACACATAACAGCAGCGTTCAATCAGCGTTAATTTATCTTCAGCTGATATCGATTGTGAATTGACGTTTCTTCTCTTCTTGTCACCTACAGGTAATTACAATTGACTACAACCACCAATATATTCTGCTGCACTATATCTATATATGCAAAGCTAATTCTGCTGGGTTATGCAAATTGAAACATTATTGCATAGTATGTGATTTTGAAGTACTTTTTTAAAGTTTTGAATGATATAGACCCAGTTTAATCTTTGTGGAATGCCTGGTTGTTGTTTTTAAGGTAATTTATTGCCTGGCATTTGAGGGGGTGGGGTGTGGTTACAGATTTCAATTATTGGTTTCACTTGTAATAGTCCAATGGTGTAGGCTGTGCAAAGCCATTTGGCTGTGCATTTATTGATCTAAGCGTGCATTTTTATCAAAGCGTGATAAAATTGACACATAACAGCAGTGTTCAATCAGCGTTCAATCGAAGTGAAAAAGAAGGAAAACAGAAGCACACCAATCTAACAAAACAAAGAAAACTGAAGAACTAATAACAAATGTGAGTCACTTACTCCTCAGATCACTCACCTCCTGATTGTTGCATCTGATTACATAGCACAGAACTACCTCACTTGGACATTTCATAAACCATCCATTTCACCTACAAATGCCTGTATCTGTATTATTGTAATTTTGTTTTTTAAGCACAGCTGCACCAATGCAATTTTACCTGCAAACACTTAAAACATCTAACATAATTACCATTGCTTCTTAAACCTCTCACAATCCTTTCATTTCTTACACTCCAAATACATTTCTGCACCCACTTTATCTACGCTTTTGACTCATTTCATACTAAATCTACACCCCTTGAGCCTACACTGCTTTTCTCACCTGCATTTCTGCAATTCTTCTGCTCGGATTGCCTTACAGTCTCCTCTCCTACTTCCACTACTTCAACCTATTTACCTACTTAACACTATGTCAAGGTTTTCTTATACTCCCCACATCACTCAGTGTCTACCTAATAATGTATCTTTATCCTTCCCCACTAGTCTCCTCCACCTCCTCCTCTCTCCCCTCCTCTGTCTCCCCTCCATCCCTCTGTTTCCTTCCCCCACCTTTCCTGTTACCCCACTTTCATTCACCTCTGCCCCATGGTCCTGCTACCCCACAACTCAGCCCTGCTCCCTCTCTCCCTTCCCTGTCACCTCCCCACACCCCCATCCACATCACACTGACCTCCCTCCCTGCCCACCTCCTGCAGTTTCCCCTCCTAGCTCAGGCACCCGTACCATCACTACTCTCTCATCATCCCTGCCCTCAAAGTTAATCCCACCTCATCGCTACAGCAACCCTGAAAATCTAATTCACATCTCTCCCACAAACTCATACCCCCTATCCTGTGCCCTCTGGAATGCCAGATCTGTTTGTAACAAACTGGTCCCCACTCATGACCTTTTCATTTCCAACTCCCTACACCTACTAGCCATTACTGAAACTTGGATTATGCCCTCTGACACTACTTCTGCTGCTGCTCTCTCTGCTGGGGGCCTTACATTCACACACACACCCCGACCTGGGGGTCGCCATGGGGGTGGTGTTGGGGTCCTTTTACCTTCTAGTTACTCCTACCAACTCATACCACCAGAACCATCCCTTATATTCTCTACATTTGAGGTCCACGCCATATGCCTCTTCCAACCAGTCCATCTTAGAGTAGCTGTCATTTACCGCCCCCCTGGCACTGCTTCCAAATTCATCGACAACTTTGCTTCCTGGCTTCCTCACTTCCTCTCTTCTGACATTCCCACCATTATCCTAGGCGATTTCAACATCCCTATTGACATCCCCACACAATCCCCTGCCTCTAAACTCCTTAACCTCACCTCTTCACTTGGTCTCTCCCAGTGGACCTCCTCACCCTCCCATGTGAATGGGAGCTCACTGGATCTGGTCTTCACTCACCGCTGTGATATTTCTGATTTTTCCAACTCCCCATTTCCCCTCTCTGAGCACCACCTGCTCTCCTTCAACCTATCTCTCTCGACTTCCCCATCTCTACCTCCTAAGGCTACCATCACTAAGCGTAACATTGAAGCTATTGACACCACATTCCTTTCCTCCCTGTTTGACTCACTTCTCTCTCCTATTCTCTCTCTCTCATGCCCTGAACAAGCCACTTCCACATACAATGCTTCCCTTACTTCTGCTCTTGACTCTGTTGCTCCACCAACCACTATTCACCCTTGCAAATTAACACCTCAACCCTGGCACACCAAATGCACCAGATATCTGCAAAAATGCTCATGTACTGCTGAGCGACACTGGAGGAAATCACGCTCTAAGGCAGACTTCCTCCATTTCAAACTTATGCTCTCATCCTTCAGTGCTGCCCTTTCTCTTGCTAAACAGTCATACTTCAAGAACCTCATCTCCTCCCAGTCTTCCAACCCCCGGCGCCTCTTTGCCACTCTCAACTCACTCCTCTGCCCACCTCCACCTCGTCTCCCTTTCTCACTCTCTGCTCTTGACTTTGCCACTTACTTCACATCCAAAATTGACTCCATACGTCAGGACATCACATCACACCAGACTATCAGTAACCAGCCTTCTTCCATCCCTTACCAACCCTCCCCATCCCTCGCACCGACTCTGTCATCTTTCTCCCATGCATCTGGAGAGGAAGTCATGGCCCTCATTCGTTCCTGTCCCCTCACCACCTCCCCACTTGACCCTATCCCCTCCCGCCTCCTTTGCCACCTCTCTTCTTCTGCTTGTTCCCATCTTTCCCACCTTCTCAATCTCTCCCTCTCATCAGGCACTGTCCCCTCTGCCTTCAAGCACGCTCTCATCTCTCCTATTCTTAAAAAACCTACCCTTGATCCAAACACTCTCTCCAACTACCGACCCATCTCTCTTCTCCCTTTTGCCTCCAAACTCCTTGAGCGTATTGTCTACAACCGCCTTACTTCCTTTCTTTCCTCACACTCACTGCTTGACCCATTCCAGTCTGGCTTCCGTCCTCTCCACTCCACTGAAACTGCCCTTACAAAAGTATGCAATGACCTCCATGCTGCTAAATCTAAGGGACACTACTCTCTACTTATTCTACTTGATCTCTCTGCTGCTTTTGACACTGTGGACCATCCTCTCCTACTGCAAATCCTTCACTCCATTGGTCTGCGTAACACTGCCCTCTCTTGGTTGTCGTCCTACCTTTCTGACCGTTCATTCTCTGTCTCCTCTCATGACTCCACCTCCCCCTCACTTCCACTAACTGTAGGGGTACCCCAAGGTTCTGTCCTTGGTCCTCTTCTCTTCTCTCTCTATACGTCCTCACTAGGTAAGCTCATTAGTTCTTTTGGTTTCCAATATCATCTCTATGCTGATGACACTCAAATCTATCTTTCCTCTCCAGACCTCTCCCCTACTCTCCTCACTCGTATCTCCAACTGTCTCTCTGCTATCTCTTCCTGGATGTCCCAGCGCTTTCTTAAACTTAACATGTCTAAGACCGAGCTGATCATCTTCCCTCCCTCCCGCATAATCTCACCTCCTACAATCTCATTATCTATTGATGGCACTACTATCTCCTCTACCCCCCAAGCGCGCTGTCTTGGAGTAATCCTTGACTCCTCCCTCTCCTTCAAACCACACATTCAGCACCTCTCACAAACCTGCCGTTTTCATCTAAAAAATATTTCCAGGATCAGACTTTTTCTGACCCAGGATGCTACTAAGACTCTTATCCACTCACTGGTCATCTCCAGACTGGACTGCTGTAATCTCTTCCTGACTGGCATTCCTGACAAATACCTCTCTCCACTCCAATCTATCCTCAATGCTGCTGCCTGGCTCATTTTCCTCACCAAACGCACTACGTCCACCTCTCCTCTCTTACTAGTCCTTCACTGGCTCCCCTTCCCTTTCAGAATCCATTTCAAGCTTCTCACACTTGCTTACAAAGCCCTCACCCACTCCTCTCCCATCTACATCTCTGATCTTATCTCGCTTTACACTCCCACCCGTCCTCTTCGCTCTGCTAATGCACACCGACTCTCCTGCCTACGGATTACTTCCTCCCACTCCTACCTCCAAGATTTTTCACGTGCTGCACCACTTCTCTGGAATTCCCTACCTCTCCCCCTCAGACTCTCCACCTCTCTACAAAACTTCAAACGGGCTCTCAAGACCCACTTCTTCACCAAACCCAGCCAAATCTCATCCTAAACCTCTGTTCCATGCTCTCTATGTACCCCATCTGTCTCACCCCTGTCTGTCTACCCCTCCCTTTTAGAATGTAAGCTCTCACGAGCAGGGCCCTCTTCCCTCATGTGCTTACTCTTTTCTTACTTTAATAATCTTCAGCTGCACCAAATCCAGCAGTCTTCTGCCACCTGATACTTATTCCAGTGTCATCTGCTGATGTAGCTATGTTTATTTACCCTGTACTTGTCCTATATTGTCGTCAACTGTAAGTTGCTGTTTTCCTGTTTGATTATTTGTTTATGTACTCTGTAATTGGGCACTGCGGAACCCTTGTGGCGCCATATAAATAAAGGATAATAATAATAATAAATAATATAATATATAGCAGTACGGTACAGTAGGCCACTGCTCTACCTACCTCTGTGTCGTCAAGTATACTATCCATCCATACCTGTGGTGCATTTTAGAAAAAAACATGTCTCGGCAGAGCAATCTATAAATCCATCATTTTTCAGACAGCAACAGTGGGTATTGTAATAGTCACCCAATCCATCACTTTTATAGGGTTACATGCACCCACATGCTACAGCCTGTCTCAATAATTTTACTGTCACGCTGTGTGTGACCTACATAAAAGTGTCCCCCGGCTGTGGCATTATCTCTCTGGCTAGTGGAGCCCGGTGCTGGTTTTAAAAATATGGGGGACCCCTACATCTATTGTCCCACATATTTTTGGAACCTGGACCGGTCTAAGAGCCCGGTGCTGGTTGTCTAAATACGGGGAACCCCTGTCCAATTTTTCCCCCAGTATTTAAATAACCAGGACCGGCTCAAAGAGCCCGAGGCTGGTTATACTAAGGAGGTGGGACCTCACGCATTTTTTTTTAACCCATTCAGACCCTTCTCCTTTAAGTTAATGGAAGCCCTGGACAACAAAATTGCATTCATGTCCTCCTCCCTCACCCTTCCCAGTCCCAAACACTCATTTTTTTTTTCTTTAAAAATTTATAATATATAACGAGAACAATGAGCAGGCAGGCAGCGGGCATTGGCGGCATCGGACTGAGATAGAAATTAGTGGTGGAGGGCTGGGTCAGTTGATTGTGGGCGAGTTTGTAAGCCATTGGCGGTGGCAGCGGGTATCGGCTCAGAGGCAGTAGCGGGCATTGGTTAAGGGTCATCGGCAGGATTCGGCGGACATTATGGCTGTAGTGCCTCACTAGCCACTGACCTCACCACACGCCACTGTGGGACAGATGTAACATGCAGAGAGAGGTAGATTTGGGAGGGGGAATGTCCTAGCATAACTGTTAATTGCAGTGTAATACTGTAATTCAGCTGTGCAGCATTTGTGGCTAAATGTCAAAGAAGCCAGTATTTACCCTGCATGCAAAACAATAAATGTATTTGAACATACCTCCCAACTATCCCAATTTTTGCAGGACAGTCACTTTTTTGGGGAATGTCCAGCTAACCCAAACAACCCCCCCCCCCCTTCCCATGGGGAAGGGGGGGGGTGGAAGGCTCCCTGTAGCTTGTTGCTCAAACACCCTCTTCTTGTCAATCTTCTTGTGATCTCCGGACCGTCGCACTTACGCATTGTGGCGCATACGCATGTGCAGTGCAAACCAGATTGCCCGCTGGGTGAAAATAAATTGAAGCGATCTGGTCTGAATAAGCCTCAATCTCTATTCACGGGAGACAGAGGGGCTGGGGCATGGCCAGCAGCTCACAGAGCACCTATAATGACAAAAATGGGAGACATGGCTCATGATCGCGATATACCTGCGAAGGTACGCCCTCTACTGATTGACAGGCAGAGGCATTCGTATTTTCTGCGGGGCACCCGGAGAAAATGTAGGCACACGCACAGGATGGACCCTGCGTATATGCCCCCATCCTCTTCATAGTTTTTGCGGTTGGAACGCGTATTACGATCCAAACTGAATTAGGCCCTATGTCTTATATACACGAGCAGTGTGAAAACATCAATCGATGGGGGTAATTCCAAGTTGATCGCAGCAGGAATTTTGTTAGCAGTTGGGCAAAACCATGTGTACTGCAGGGGAGGCAGATATAACATGTGCAGAAAGAGTTAGATTTGGGTGAGTTATTTTGTTTCTGTGCAGGGTAAATACTGACTGCTTTATTTTTACACTGCAAATTAGATTGCAGATTGAACACACCACACCCAAATCTAACTCTCTCTGCACATGTTAAATCTGCCTTCCCTGCAGTGCACATAGGTGGTCATTCCGAGTTGTTCGCTCGGTAATTTTCTTCGCATCGCAGCGATTTTCCGCTTAATGCGCATGCGCAATGTTCACACTGCGACTGCGCCAAGTAAATTTGCTATGCAGTTAGGAATATTACTCACGGTTTTTTCATCGTTCTGGTGATCGTAATGTGATTGACAGGAAGTGGGTGTTTCTGGGCGGAAACAGGCCGTTTTAGGGGCGTGTGGGAAAAAATGCTACCGTTTCTGGGAAAAACGCGGGAGTGGCTGGAGAAACGGAGGAGTGTCTGGGCGAACGCTGGGTGTGTTTGTGACGTCAAACCAGCAACGACAAGCACTGAACTGATCGCACTGGCAGAGTAAGTCTCGAGCTACTCAGAAACTGCACAGAGATGTCTTATCGCAATATTGCAAATCTTTCGTTCGCAATTTTAAGATGCTAAGATTCACTCCCAGTAGGCGGCAGCTTAGCGTGTGCAATGCTGCTAAAAGCAGCTTGCGAGCGAACAACTCGGAATGAGGGCCATGGGGGGTAATTCTGAGTTGATCGCAGCAGGATTTTTGTTAGCAGTTGGGCAAAACCATGTGCACTGCATTTACGAACAGATGATTTTTTATATAAATTTTAAAATGTTAGTAAATGTGTGTTTTTTTTTCAACCTGGAAGCCCAACATCGATTAAGATCGATCTTAAATAGACCCCTGGGTTTTAAGGATAACCATGGTTGAGTCCAATGGTTAATTCACATTGACCGAAGTTCTAATTAAGTCACCTGTGCTCAAGCATGATATCCTTAAAATCTGGATTGCAATGACAGCATTTTGGAACTATGCCTAAGGGTTTAATTTTTACATTTATCCACTGACAATAAATCTACCTACAATATCCCTGTAACTGTTATGATTACAGTATTTCACTAAATAATTTAATTTGCTGAACCTTCTGTAAAAAGAAATATTAAGCTGCTGTAATTCCCAGATGCAGCAAATTTGTTAGCTAGTGGGCAAAACCATGTGCACTGCAGGGTTGGGGGGGGCAGATATAACATTTGCAGAGAGATTTAGGTGGGTTATATTGTTTGTGTGCAGGGTAAATACTGGCTGTTTTGTTTTTACACTGCAATTTAGATTTCAGTTTGAACACACCGCACCAAAATCTAACTCTCTCTGCACATATTATACACCCCCCCCCCTGCAGTGTACATGGTTTGAGCTAATAAATTTGCTGCTGTGATCAGATCTGAGTTAAGCTCTATGTATTTGGCACTGGCAAAGGGTTAGAGGTCTTGCTGTAGAGCTCACACCTTTCTTATCATGCATTGTAATATTTCCTATGTCCTGATGTTGTGCTCTCTGCTCCATCCAAGTAAACAGCAATGTAGCATGGCTATCAAAGAGCGTGAAGATTGCAGATTTCCTGGGATTAATGCTAAGGAATGCTATTCCAGAGGCTGCTGCTTTAATTCAAGTGTCACTGGGGTTAAATGGTGTTTTTACCTTAAAAACACAGGTAGAGTATATAGTACAGTGGTAAAGTGGGAGCATGTAGTGCTATTGATTACAGATTTGATGGAGCTTAAACATGGATAAGGTCCATGGCTCTAAGAGTTTATCTTGTGTATCCTTTATTCTTAGTCATGGTCAGATAAGATTAGAAAATACCATTTAAGTGGAAATTTCCTGTTAGCTGTTTTTCAGTTTGCTCAACTGTCTGATTAACTGGTCCTAAAAAAGGACCAAAGGAGCTAAATTGCCCTGTGATCTAGCTAAATTGCCCCAGTTAAAAAAAAAAAAAAAACTAAGCTGCTGTAATTCCTGGATGTTTCCTTACTGCATCAACAGGAAGTGACAAGAAACAATGTAATGTGGAACCGTACAGCAGAAGGGATGGCGGCTACCCCACAATAAGTGCAGCGGAATGTAAGAAGAGGAATTGTTGCTTTGACTGCAGCATTCCCGGGGTTAACTGGTGTTTCTTCAAGTCACAAGGTATGGAGCTGCTGTATAGTTACTCGCAAGTCAGTAGTTGTATGATGCTCACACCTGTTAAACTGGATACACACAGAATGCCCTACACAGGGGGTGAAATGAGCGCCCCCCCCCCCCACCCCCCGTACGCTCAGCACACATCACGCTGTGCTGAGCGGGGGCAGAGATGTGTGCTGAGCAGTTCGCTCAGCACACATCTCTCCCCAAAATCGGGCCGTGAATACGGACCTTTAAACTGGATCCACACTTAGATTATCTGTCCAATTTTTTTTTTCTAGTTGAAACAAAATTATGCTAATATGTGGCAGCAAATGACAATTGACCATTTGCTCACAAACACTGGAAAACATCCAAAAATGGTCATTTAGATAAATTGGTTAAATCCATTTCATTTAGCTAATTTATCCAAACTACCTTTATTGTATCTTTGTGGGTGAATGATGTGTGGGTCAGTGTTGAGGGTGGTGGAGGAGATGGGTAATAGGCACAGCAGGGTGTGGACAGTCAAATAGTGTGCTTAGAGGTTCAGAGTCATTGTATGAGACTCTGGCAACAGTGACTTGATGAGTCTGGTGTCCATAGGGTGGGTTGCATTAACCTTTTTATGCTATTGAAATAGTTCTCCTCCTGACCGACGCAGTTCCTTGCTCCGAGGTTGGTGTATTGTCCTGTTGCAGCGCCTCTCCACTGTGGTCACAGTGAGCTGTGTGGTGTTGCTGGCGCATGCCAATCTCCCCCCAACCTCCCTCTTGCATTTCAGACCTACGTACGCATGATGGGATCTTGTATGATATGCGCGTGTGCTGTAGAGATGAAAGTGGGGGTGAGGAGGCAGATCGTGAGATGGGGAAACTTTGTGGACTGTTAGCGAAGGGGAGCACTGGGCAATCTGAGTTGCAAAGAGGGCAGCAGAAGAGGTTATTGCATGTGCACTGGTGACAGGTCCATCCTTGGTGGCCAGCCTCAGTGGTAAAGGGGTACATGAGCTAGTGTCCCTTGGCCAGCCATGTACCATGGCCACCTCCCTACCTCCTATATATTCTCCCTGATCTGTCACTTTGTTACGGTCTGCTGCTGGCACTGGTGTATCGTCCTGCAGATGCCGTCTCCGCCCATTGCTGTGACTTCCCCCAGAGTTTGCCACACAGAGTGATAGATCTGGGAAAATATATATAGGAGATCATTACTTTCACTTGCAGCCTACCTTATTTTTTGCAGCCTAGCATGCTCCTGACCCCTTCTCTCACTAATACTTATACAACATTCATGAACTCATCTTAAGGTTTCTTTATTATTCAGTCACACTGTCTTGGATCCAAACCATTCCCTGTGGCATTGCAGTCAAACAATTGAGCTATTTACCATTGCATAGAAAGGTATAATCTAAGCTAGAGAATTCTATTTGGAGCTCACCTTGTACTTTGTGAAGAAATAATCAGCTTTGTGGCTGAGCAGATATATGGAGTGTGTGGCTGCACACTGCATAGATCTGCTGAGTTGCAATGCTAATAATTTTTTTTTTGCAAAGTACCAATAGCTTCATTGTGAAGGTGGAAAGAAGGGTGTTACGGCATGGAATGTACAAACTGCGAGACCCTGCTGGTAGCGCCTTTGTCTATTTAGTAGGAAGGGCACGTAACAGCCGGGGGGCAATGGAGGAAGCCCCTTTAGGGCTGGAGCCCGGCGGCAACTGACTCCGTTGTCTCTGGCAGTTCCGCCCCTGGACTAGAGGAATGGTCAAGAACATGGCAACATTTAATGCCAAAAAATGCAAAATCATACACGTCTCAAAAATGCAAAGGCTAACTATAATATTAAGGGCATTATAATGGCAAGAGGAAAGCTATCTAAGTATTACTATTTCAGGTAAGCAATGTAACAAAGCAATAGGAAAGGCAAGTCAGATGCTTGTTTGCATAGGTTAAAGAACCAGTAGCAGAAAAAAGTAATACAGGTTGAGTATCCCATATCCAAATATTCCGAAATACGGAATATTCCGAAATACGGACTTTTTTGAGTGAGACTGAGATAGTGAAACCTTTGTGTTTTGATGGCTCAGTGTACACAAACTTTGTTTAATACTAAAAGTTATTAAAAATATTGTATTAAATGAACTTCAGACTGTGTGTATAAGGTGTATATGAAACATTAATGAATTCTGTGAATGTACACACACTTTGTTTAATGCACAAAGTTATAAAAAATATTGGCTAAAATGACCTTCAGGCTGTGTGTATAAGGTGTATATGAAACATAAATGCCTTCTGTGCTTAGATTTAGGTCCCATCACCATAATATCTCGTTATGGTATGCAATTATTCCAAAATACAGAAAAATCCGATATCCAAAATTCCTCTGGTCCCAAGCATTTTGGATAAGGGATACTCAACCTGTAATGCCACTGTATAGGTCCTTGGTACAGCCACATTTAGAATCCTGTGTTCAGTTCCAGAAGCCATATCTCCAGAAGGCTGTAAATACATTAGGGCAACTAAAATTGTGCATGGCCTACATCACAAAACTTACCTGGAAATACTAAAAAATGTTGATGTGTATAGTTTGGAGAAGGGAAGAGGGAACATACAGTAATAGAAACATTTAAATATATAGGGAGGAATGTAATAGGGTGTGAGAATCAGAAAGTGAGAGATTTTGTGTTTTTTCCTGTTGTTTTTTTTTTTGTTTGTTTGATTGTTTGTTTTTAAAGTGGCAATCCTTTACATGGCAAAACCAGGTTGATATTTGCCATGTAAAGGATTGCCACCGTGGGCATGTGTAGAAGGGGCACTGCTACTGTTGGCATTATGTGTGTAAACTGCACTGATATGGTGGTTATGTGTATAAAGGGCACTGCGACTGTGGGTATTATTATTATTATTATTATTATTACATGCGGTGTAATGACAATAAGATAGTGCTACTGTGTGGCGTATTTTGATTTGGGGTGCTATTGTGTGGCCATGCCCCTTCCTTGTGATACCACACCTTCTTTTTTTAAGGAGCGCACTGTCCCTTTATTAAGTATTAGAGAGAGGGCACAAATTAATAGTTTGCAGGGAGGCGCCAAACACCCTAGCACTGGCCCTTTGGTAGGGGACAGGATTTGCTTCTGCTTGTGCACATATGTTATGATTGCCAGCCAACAGCACTGGTTTTGCCTATAACACTAACTATAAATATTTTGAATTGGTCCTGGACCACCAATCCAAGGCACCCCTGCAAGTGTCCTGAGGCACCCCAGGGTGCAGTTTGAGAACCACTGGTCTAGTGAGTACCCAGGATAATTATTGTAGCTGGTCTGCGGGTAACAGCTCTCAGATCCACTTCTAGAAAAAATGCAGCAATGTAATTTGAGTGACAAACTGCAGAGATGAACCCTTTCTGTGACTGCTGCACAGGGATCACACAAACTCTATTCATAGGGCTGACTTCACTTAGGGGAGATGTTCTCACCCCGCAAAGAAGTGCGAGTATATACCGCACTTACGGTACCATTGGATTTACAGATATTTTCTTGCAATACACTATGGGGGTCATTCTGAGTTGATTGCTCGCTAGCAGTTTTTAGCAGCCATGCAAACGCATTGTCGCTGCCCACTGGAGAGTGTATATTCACTTTGGAGAAGTGCGAATACTTGAGTAGCAGAGCGCCTGCAAAATCGTTTCAAAATAAGACCAGCACTGTAGTTACACTTCGTGTGCGTTGATTCTAACAACCGAGGGACGGCTTTTGATGTCACACACCCATCCAGCGAATGCCCAGCCACGTCTGCATTTCTTCTGCCACGCCTGCATTTTTCCAAGCACTCCCTGAAAACGGTCAGTTGACACCCAGAAACGCCCTCTTTCTGTCAATCTCCTTGTGGCCTGATCTGTGATTGGAATAATCGCTAGAACTAGTGCAAAACCACAATGGACTTTGTACCCGTACGATGCGCATGCACATTACGGAGCATGCGCATGCACAGATTAGCCATTTTTTTTCAACTAATTGCTACGCAGCGAACAACGGCAGCAAGCGATCAACTCGGAATGACCCCCTATATACATAGAAACATGGATTTTTACTGCAGGAATTATGGTTAGTTTAGGGGTATCGGTTAGGGTCAACAGAGGTGTAGCTAGGGGTCCAAGCGCCCCTGGCAAAGTAAGGGACTGGCGCCCCCCCTTTCGATAAAGCATTGCAGTCCATTGGCGGTTACCATGTTGGAGCCACAGCAACTGACCCCCTCCCCCACACGCTGCCCTACATCATCGGCTGGGATTCACTGTTGGTGTGAAGCCACTGGGAACATTCTGGTAGCATTAGCAGCAGTCTGTGTCATAGATAGGGAAGGCAGAAGGTTAACTAGCTAATAGCAGTCTGTTGGCAGCAGAGGCTGGGCGGGGGGCTGAGAATGAGCCAACGCTGATCAGTGTCCAGTCTGCTCAGACAAAAATATTTTGTGATCAGGGCTGGTTCTAGACCAAAGGAGCCAATGGCAAAAATTTCCTTTGGCACCCCCCCCCCCACACACACACACACACACATACACACACACACACACACACACACACACACACACACACACACACCAAAAAAGAACATATCCCAGTTTAACATAACGCTATGTGGTGCAAGGTGTGGAGCTGGTCACTTGTATCAGACCTCTGACATTTGCCTTTTCACCCATATTGCATACTTTTTCTTGCAGGTTGTGTCTTAATTCAAGAAGTGTTCTAAGTACTTCAGCTTAGTATCTTTACTGATCCCTCTTTACCCCACACTACATAACTGACCCCTCTATACCCTACACTACATCACTGACCTTTCTATAACCATCACTGCATTACTGACCCCTCTTTAGAGATGTGCACTTGAAATTTTTCGGGTTTTGTGTTTTGGTTTTGGGTTCGGTTCCGCGGCCGTGTTTTGGGTTCGACCGCGTTTTGGCAAAACCTCACCGAATTTTTTTTGTCGGATTCGGGTGTGTTTTGGATTCGGGTGTTTTTTTCAAAAAACACTAAAAAACAGCTTAAATCATAGAATTTGGGGGTCATTTTGATCCCAAAGTATTATTAACCTCAAGAACCATAATTTCCACTCATTTTCAGTCTATTCTGAACGCCTCACACCTCACAATATTATTTTTAGTCCTAAAATTTGCACCGAGGTCGCTGGATGACTAAGCTAAGCGACCCTAGTGGCCGACACAAACACCTGGCCCATCTAGGAGTGGCACTGCAGTGTCACGCAGGATGGCCCTTCCAAAAAACACTCCCCAAACAGCACATGACGCAAAGAAAAAAAGAGGCGCAATGAGGTAGCTGTGTGAGTAAGCTAAGCGACCCTAGCGGCCGACACAAACACCTGGCCCATCTAGGAGTGGCACTGCAGTGTCACGCAGGATGGCCCTTCCAAAAAACACTCCCCAAACAGCATATGATGCAAAGAAAAAAAGAGGCGCAATGAGGTAGCTGTGTGAGTAAGATAAGCGACCCTAGTGGCCGACACAAACACCTGGCCCATCTAGGAGTGACACTGCAGTGTCACGCAGGATGGCCCTTCCAAAAAACACTCCCCAAACAGCACATGACGCAAAGAAAAAAAGAGGCGCAATGAGGTAGCTGTGTGAGTAAGATAAGCGACCCTAGTGGCCGACACAAACACCTGGCCCATCTAGGAGTGGCACTGCAGTGTCACGCAGGATGGCCCTTCAAAAAAATACTCCCCAAACAGCACATGACGCAAAGAAAAATGAAAGAAAAAAGAGGTGCAAGATGGAATTGTCCTTGGGCCCTCCCACCCACCCTTATGTTGTATAAACAGGACATGCACACTTTAACCAACCCATCATTTCAGTGACAGGGTCTGCCACACGACTGTGACTGAAATGACGGGTTGGTTTGGACCCCCACCAAAAAATAAGCAATTAATCTCTCCTTGCACAAACTGGCTCTACAGAGGCAAGATGTCCACCTCATCATCATCCTCCGATATATCACCGTGTACATCCCCCTCCTCACAGATTATCAATTCGTCCCCACTGGAATCCACCATCTCAGCTCCCTGTGTACTTTGTGGAGGCAATTGCTGCTGGTCAATGTCTCCACGGAGGAATTGATTATAATTCATTTTAATGAACATCATCTTCTCCACATTTTCTGGAAGTAACCTCGTACGCCGATTGCTGACAAGGTGAGCGGCGGCACTAAACACTCTTTCGGAGTACACACTTGTGGGAGGGCAACTTAGGTAGAATAAAGCCAGTTTGTGCAAGGGCCTCCAAATTGCCTCTTTTTCCTGCCAGTATAAGTACGGACTGTCTGACGTGCCTACTTGGATGCGGTCACTCATATAATCCTCCACCATTCTTTCAATGGGGAGAGAATCATATGCAGTGCCAGTAGACGACATGTCCGACTCCGTAATCGTTGTCAGGTCCTTCAGTCCGGAC
The DNA here is from genome assembly GCF_028390025.1 of Pseudophryne corroboree. Lineage (NCBI taxonomy): Eukaryota > Metazoa > Chordata > Amphibia > Anura > Myobatrachidae > Pseudophryne > Pseudophryne corroboree. Next base: position 44,221 of record NW_026970008.1, read on the forward strand.
CAGATGTCAGCATCAGCAGTCGCTCCAGACTGCCCTGCATCACCGCCAGCGGGTGGGCTCGGAATTCTGAGCCTTTTCCTCGCACCCCCAGTTGCGGGAGAATGTGAAGGAGGAGATGTTGACAGGTCGCGTTCCGCTTGACTTGACAATTTTCTCACCAGCAGGTCTTTGAACCCCAGCAGACTTGTGTGTGCCGGAAAGAGAGATCCAAGGTCGGTTTTAAATCTAGGATCAAGCACGGTGGCTAAAATGTAGTGCTCTGATTTCAACGGATTGACCACCCGTGAATCCTTGTTAAGCGAATTAAGGGCTCCATCCACAAGTCCCACATGCCTAGCGGAATCGCTCTGTGTTAGCTCCTCCTTCAATGTCTCCAGCTTCTTCTGCAAAAGCCTGATGAGGGGAATGACCTGACTCAGGCTGGCAGTGTCTGAACTGACTTCACGTGTGGCAAGTTCAAAGGGCAGCAGAACCTTGCACAACGTTGAAATCATTCTCCCCTGCGCTTGAGACAGGTGCATTCCACCTCCTATATCGTGCTCAATTGTATAGCCTTGAATGGCCTTTTGCTGCTCCTCCAACCTCTGAAGCATATATAGGGTTGAATTCCACCTCGTTACCACTTCTTGCTTCAGATGATGGCAGGGCAGGTTCAGGCGTTTTTGGTGTTGCTCCAGTCTTCTGTACGTGGTGCCTGTACGCCGAAAGTGTCCCGCAATACTTCTGGCCACCGACAGCATCTCTTGCATGCCCCTCTCGTTTTTTAAATAATTCTGCACCACCAAATTCAAGGTATGTGCAAAACATGGGACGTGCTGGAATTTGCCCATATTTAATGCACACACAATATTGCTGGCGTTGTCCGATGCCACAAATCCACAGGAGAGTCCAATTGGGGTAAGCCCTTCCGCGATGATCTTCCTCAGTTGCCGTAAGAGGTTTTCAGCTGTGTGCGTATTCTGGAAACCGGTGATACAAAGCGTAGCCTGCCTAGGAAAGAGTTGGCGTTTGCGAGATGCTGCTACTGGTGCCGCCGCTGCTGTTCTTGCGGCGGGAGTCCATACATCTACCCAGTGGGCTGTCACAGTCATATAGTCCTGACCCTGCCCTGCTCCACTTGTCCACATGTCCGTGGTTAAGTGGACATTGGGTACAGCTGCATTTTTTAGGACACTGGTGAGTCTTTTTCTGACGTCCGTGTACATTCTCGGTATCGCCTGCCTAGAGAAGTGGAACCTAGATGGTATTTGGTAACGGGGGCACACTACCTCAAGAAATTGTCTAGTTCCCTGTGAACTAACGGCGGATACCGGACGCACGTCTAACACCAACATAGTTGTCAAGGCCTCAGTTATCCGCTTTGCAACAGGATGACTGCTGTGATATTTCATCTTCCTCGCAAAGGACTGTTGGACAGTCAATTGCTTGGTGGAAGTAGTAAAAGTGGGCTTACGACTTCCCCTCTGGGATGACCATCGACTCCCAGCAGCAACAACAGCAGCGCCAGCAGCAGTAGGCGTTACACGCAAGGATGCATCGGAGGAATCCCAGGCAGGAGAGGACTCGTCAGAATTGCCAGTGACATGGCCTGCAGGACTATTGGCATTCCTGGGGAAGGAGGAAATTGACACTGAGGGAGTTGGTGGGGTGGTTTGCGTGAGCTTGGTTACAAGAGGAAGGGATTTACTGGTCAGTGGACTGCTTCCGCTGTCGCCCAAAGTTTTTGAACTTGTCACTGACTTATTATGAATGCGCTGCAGGTGACGTATAAGGGAGGATGTTCCGAGGTGGTTAACGTCCTTACCCCTACTTATTACAGCTTGACAAAGGCAACACACGGCTTGACACCTGTTGTCCGCATTTCTGTTGAAATACTTCCACACCGAAGAGCTGATTTTTTTGGTATTTTCACCAGGCATGTCAACGGCCATATTCCTCCCATGGACAACAGGTGTCTCCCCGGGTGCCTGACTTAAACAAACCACCTCACCATCAGAATCCTCCTGGTCAATTTCCTCCCCAGCGCCAGCAACACCCATATCCTCCTCATCCTGGTGTACTTCAACACTGACATCTTCAATCTGACTATCAGGAACTGGACTGCGGGTGCTCCTTCCAGCACTTGCAGGGGGCGTGCAAATGGTGGAAGGCGCATGCTCTTCACGTCCAGTGTTGGGAAGGTCAGGCATCGCAACCGACACAATTGGACTCTCCTTGTGGATTTGGGATTTCGAAGAACGCACAGTTCTTTGCTGTGCTTTTGCCAGCTTGAGTCTTTTCATTTTTCTAGCGAGAGGCTGAGTGCTTCCATCCTCATGTGAAGCTGAACCACTAGCCATGAACATAGGCCAGGGCCTCAGCCGTTCCTTGCCACTCCGTGTGGTAAATGGCATATTGGCAAGTTTACGCTTCTCCTCCGACAATTTTATTTTAGATTTTTGAGTCCTTTTTTTACTGATATTTGGTGTTTTGGATTTTACATGCTCTGTACTATGACATTGGGCATCGGCCTTGGCAGACAACGTTGCTGGCATTTCATCGTCTCGGCCATGACTAGTGGCAGCAGCTTCAGCACGAGGTGGAAGTCGATCTTGATCTTTCCCTATTTTTGGAACCTCAACATTTTTGTTCTCCATATTTTAATAGGCACAACTAAAAGGCACCTCAGGTAAACAATGGAGATGGATGGATACTAGTATACTTATGGATGACGAGCGACTGCCGACACAGAGGTAGCTACAGCCGTGGACTACCGTACTGTGTCTGCTGCTAATATAGACTGGATGATAATGAGATAAAATTAAAATATATATATATATATATCACACTAGTACTGCAGCCGGACAGGTATATATTATGTAATGACGGACCTGCTGGACACTGTCTGTCAGCACTGCAGACTCCTAAAGTAAGCTACTAGTATCAAGAAGATAGAAAAAAAAAACCACGGGTAGGTGGTATACAATTATGGATGGACGAGCGACTGCCGACACAGAGGTAACTACAGCCGTGGACTACCGTACTGTGTCTGCTGCTAATATAGACTGGATGATAATGAGATAAAATTAAAATATATATATATATTACACTAGTACTGCAGCCGGACAGGTATATATTATGTAATGACGGACCTGCTGGACACTGTCTGTCAGCACTGCAGACTCCTAAAGTAAGCTACTAGTATCAAGAAGATAGAAAAAAAAAAAACCACGGGTAGGTGGTATACAATTATGGATGGACGAGCGACTGCCGACACAGAGGTAGCTACAGCCGTGGACTACCGTACTGTGTCTGCTGCTAATATAGACTGGATGATAATGAGATAAAATTAAAATATATATATATATCACACTAGTACTGCAGCCGGACAGGTATATATTATGTAATGACGGACCTGCTGGACACTGTCTGTCAGACTCAGCACTGCAGACTCCTAAAGTAAGCTACTAGTATCAAGAAGATAGAAAAAAAAAACCACAGGTAGGTGGTATACAATTATGGATGGACGAGCGACTGCCGACACAGAGGTAGCTACAGCCGTGGACTACCGTACTGTGTCTGCTGCTAATATAGACTGGATGATAATGAGATAAAATTAAAATATATATATATATCACACTAGTACTGCAGCCGGACAGGTATATATTATGTAATGACGGACCTGCTGGACACTGTCTGCAGAATGCGTTTATAAAAACACCACACGACGAGTGTTTAACTTTTTCAGGCAGACAATCACAATATACTGGTGGTCAGCAGACAATCACAATACTGGTGGTCAGTGGTCACTGGTCAGTCACACTGGCAGTGGCACTCTGGCAGCAAAAGTGTGCACTGTACTTAAAATATGTACTCCTGCTATAACTGCTCCCCAGTCTCCCCCACAATTAAGCTGTGTGAGCAGTGAGCACTCAGCACAGTCAGATAATGATATACAGTATTACATATAATGCAGCACACTGGGCTGAGCACAGATATGGTATGTGACTGTGTCACACTGTGTATCGTTTTTTTTCAGGCAGAGAACGGATTAATTAAACTGGTGGTCACTGGTCACACTATCAGCAGCAAGTAGTACTCCTCCTAATAATATGCTCCCCAAAATTTGTGTCTCTCTCTAGTACTCTAGTCTAAACGGAGAGGACGCCAGCCACGTCCTCTCCCTATCAATCTCAATGCACGTGTGAAAATGGCGGCGACGCGCGGCTCCTTATATAGAATCCGAGTCTCGCGATAGAATACGAGCCTTGCGAGAATCCGACAGCGGGATGATGACGTTCGGGCGCGCTCGGGTTAACCGAGAAAGGCGGGAAGATCCGAGTCGCTCGGCCCCGTGTAAAAAAACCTGAAGTTCGGGCGGGTTCGGATTCTGAGGAACCGAACCCGCTCATCTCTACCCTCTATACAGTACACTGACCTCTATATACCTGCTAGTACATCCCTGATGCCTATATTCCCTAAGCTAAATCCCAGACGCCTCTATTCCCTACGCTACATCCCTGACGCCTCTATTCCCTATGCTACATCCCTGACGCCTCTATACCCTACGCTACATCCCTGATGCCTCTATTCCCTACGCTACATTCCTGATGCCTCTATAACCTACGCTACATCCCTGATGCCTCTATACCCTACGCTACATCCCTGACGCCTCTATACACTACAATGCATTACTGATCCCTCTAGACCATACATCCTCATTACATCAGAGAGATAGTGAAACACTGGAAAAAATAAGAATTTACTTACCGATAATTCTATTTCTCATAGTCCGTAGTGGATGCTGGGGACTCCGTAAGGACCATGGGGAATAGCGGCTCTGCAGGAGACTGGGCACATCTAAAGAAAGCTTTAGGACTAGCTGGTGTGCACTGGCTCCTCCCCCTATGACCCTCCTCCAAGCCTCAGTTAGGATACTGTGCCCGGACGAGCGTACACAATAAGGAAGGATTTTGAATCCCGGGTAAGACTCGTACCAGCCACACCGATCACACCGTATAACTTGTGATCTGAACCCAGTTAACAGTATGATAACAGAGGAGCCTCTGAAAAGATGGCTCCCAACAATAATAACCCGATTTTTGTAACAATAACTATGTACAAGTATTGCAGACAATCCGCACTTGGGATGGGCGCCCAGCATCCACTACAGACTATGAGAAATAGAATTATCGGTAAGTAAATTCTTATTTTCTCTAACGTCCTAAGTGGATGCTGGGGACTCCGTAAGGACCATGGGGATTATACCAAAGCTCCCAAACGGGCGGGAGAGTGCGGATGACTCTGCAGCACCGAATGAGAGAACTCCAGGTCCTCCTCAGCCAGGGTATCAAATTTGTAGAATTTAGCAAACGTGTTTGCCCCTGACCAAGTAGCTGCTCGGCAAAGTTGTAAAGCCGAGACCCCTCGGGCAGCCGCCCAAGATGAGCCCACTTTCCTTGTGGAACGGGCTTTTACAGATTTTAGCTGTGGCAGGCCTGCCACAGAATGTGCAAGCTGAATTGCACTACAATCCAACGAGCAATAGTCTGCTTAGAAGCAGAAACACCCAGCATGTTGGGTGCATACAGGATAAACAGCGAGTCAGATTTCCTGACTCCAGCCGTCCTGGAAACATCTTTTTCAGGGCCCTGACAACATCCAGCAACCTGGATTCCTCCAAGTCCCAAGTAGCCGCAGGCACCACAATAGGTTGGTTCAGGTGAAAACGCTGGAACCACCTTAGGGAGAAACTGAGGACGAGTCCTCAATTCCGCCCGGTCCGAATGGAAAATCAGATAAGGGCTTTCACAGGATAAAGCCGCCAATTCTGACACGCGCCTGGCCGAGGCCAGGGCCAACAGCATGACCACTTTCCATGTGAGATATTTTAACTCCACAGATTTAAGTGGTTCAAACCAATGTGACTTTTGGAACCCAAACTACATTGAGATCCCAAATTGCCACTGGAGGCACAAAAGGAGGCTGTATATGCAGTACCCCTTTTACAAACGTCTAAACTTCAGGGACTGAAGCTAGTTCTTTTTTGGAAGAAAATTGACAGGGCCGAAATCTGAACCTTAATGGACCCCAATTTCAGGCCCATAAACACTCCTGTTTGCAGGAAATGTAGGAATCGACCCAGTTGAATTTCCTCCGTCGGGCCTTACTGGCCTCGCACTACGCAACATATTTTCGCCAATTGCGGTGATAATGTTTTTTGCGGTTACATCCTTCCTGGCTATTGATCAGGATAGGGATGACTTCATCCGGAATGCCTTTTTTCCTTCAGGATCCGGTGTTCAACCGCCATGCCGTCAAACGCAGCCGCGGTAAGTCTTGGAACAGACAGGGTCCTTGCTGGAGCAGGTCCCTTCTTAGAGGTAGAGGCCACGGATCCTCCGTGAGCATCTCTTGAAGTTCCGGTTACCAAGTCCTTCTTGGCCAATCCGGAGCCACGAATATAGTGCTTTCTCCTCTCCATCTTATCAATCTCAGTACCTTGGGTATGAGAGGCAGAGGAGGGAACACATATACTGACTGGTACACCCACGGTGTTACCAGAGCGTCTACAACTATTGCCTGAGGGTCTCTTGACCTGGCGCAATACCTGTCGAGTTTTTTAATCATGTGGACGACTTCTGGGTGAAGTCCCCACTCTCCCGGGTGGAGGTCGTGCTGAGGAAGTCTGCTTCCCAGTTGTCCACTCCCGGAATGAATACTATTGACAGTGCTATCACATGATTTTCCGCCCAGCGAAGAATCCTTGCAGCTTCTGCCATTGCCCTCCTGCTTCTTGTGCCACCCTGTCTGTTTACGTGGGTGACTGCCATGATGTTGTCCGACTGGATCAACACCGGCTGACCTTGAAGCAGAGGTCTTGCTAAGCTTAGAGCATTGTAAATGGCCCTTAGCTTCAGGATATTTATGTGAAGTGATGTATCCCGGCTTGACCCTAAGCCCTAGATATTCCTTCCCTGTGTGACTGCTCCCCAGCCTCGCAGGCTGGCATCCGTGGTCACCAGGACCCAGTCCTGAATGCCGAATCTGCGGCCCTCTAGAAGATGAGCACTCTGCAACCACCACAGGATGGATACCCTTGTCCTTGGTGACAGGGTTATCCGCTGATGCATCTGAAAATGCGACCCGGACCATTTGTCCAGTAGGTTCCACTGGAAAGTTCTTGCGTGGAATCTAACGAATGGGATTGCTTCGTATGAAGCCATCATTTTTTCCCAGAACCCTTGTGCATTGATGCACTGAGACTTGGTTCGGTTTTAGGAGGTTCCCGATTAGCTCGGATAACTCCCTGGCTTTCTCTTCCGGGAGAAACACCTTTTTTCTGGACTGTGTCCAGGATCATCCCTAGGAAACAGAAGACAAGTCGTCGGAACCAGCTGCGATTTTGGAATATTGAGAATCCAATCGTGCTGCCGCAACACTACCTGAGATAGTGCTACACCGACCTCCAACTGTTCCCTGGATCTTACCCTTATCAGGGAATCGTCCAAGTAAGGGATAACTAAAATTCCCTTCCATCGAAGGGATATCATTTCGTCCATTACCTTGGTAAAGACCAGGGGTGCCGTGGACCATCCCTACGGCAGCGTCTGAACTGATAGTGACAGTTCTGTACCATAACCTGAGGTACCCTTGGTGAGAAGGGTAAATTTTGACATGAAGGTAAGCATCCTTGATGTCCCGAGACATCATGTAGTCCCCTTCTTCCAGGTTCGCAATCACTACTCTGAGTGACTCAATCTTGAATTTGAACCTCTGTATGTAAGTGTTCAAAGATTTTAGATTTTAGATTTAGAATCGGTCTCACCGAGCCGTCTGGCTTCGGTACCACAATAGTGTGGAATAATACCCCGTTCCCTGTTGCAGGAGGGGTACCTTGATTATCACCTGCTGGGAATACAGCTTGTGAATGGCTTCCAAAACTGCCTCCCTGTCAGAGGGAGACGTCGGTAAAGCCAACTTTTGGAAACGGCGAGGGGGAGACGTCTCGAATTCCAATATGTACCCCTGAGATATTACCTGAAGGATCCAGGGGTCTACTTGCGAGTGAGCCCACTGCGCACTGAAATTCATTGAGAACGGGCCCCCACCGTGCCTGAGCTTGTATAGCCCTAGCGTCATACTGAGGGCTTGGCAGAGGCGGGAAAGGGTTTCTGTTCCTTGGAACTGGCTGATCTCTGCAGCCTTTTTCCTCTCCGTCTGTCACGAGCAGAAAAGAGGAACCTTTTGTCCGCTTGCCAACAAAGGACTGCGCCTGATAATACGGCGTCTTATTTTGAGAGGCGACCTGGGGTACTAACGTGGATTTCCCAGCTGTTGCCGTGGCCACCAGGTCTAAAGGACCGACCCCAAATGTCCCCTTTCAAAGGCAATACTTCCAAATGCCGTTTGGAATCCGCATCACCTGACCATTTTACTGGTAGAATTGGACAACGCACTTATACTTGATGCCAGTCGGCAATTATTCCGCTGTGCATCATGCATATATAGAAATGCATCTTTTAAATGCTCTATAGGCAATAATATACTATCCTTATCTAGGATATCAATATTTCCAGTCAGGGAATCCGACCATGCCAACCCAGCACTGCACCTCCAGGCTGAGGCGATAGCTGGTCGCAGTATAACACCAGTATGTGTGTAAATACATTTTTGGATACCCTCCTGCTTTCTATCAGCAGGATCCTTAAGGGCGGCCATCTCATGAGAGGGTAGAGCCCTTGTTCTTACAAGCGTGTGAGCGCCTTATCCCCCCTAGGGGGTGTTTCCCAACGCACCCTAACCTCTGGCGGGAAAGGGTATGCAGCCAATACTTTTTAAGAAATTATCAAGTGTTATCGGGGGGAAACCCACGCATCATCACACACCTCATTTTATTTTTCAGATTTAGGAAAACTACAGGTAGTTTTTCCCCCACCGAACATAATACCCCTTTTTGGTGGTACTCGTATTATCAGAAATGTATAAAAACATTTTCCATTGTATCAATCATGTAACGTGTGGCCCTACTGGAAATCACGGTTGTCTCTTCACCGTCGACACAGGAGTCAGTATCCGTGTCGGCGTCTGTATCTGCCATCTGAGGTAACGGCCGCTTTAGAGACCCTGACGGCCTATGAGACGTCTGGACAGGCACAAGCTGAGTAGCCGGCTGTCTCATGTCAACCACTGTTTTTATATAGAGCTGACACTGTCACGTAATTTTCAACAGTACATCCACTCAGGTGTCGACCCCCTAGGAGGTGACATCACTGTTACAGACACTCTGCTCCGTCTCCACATCATTTTTCTCCTCATATATGTCGACACAAACGTACCGACACACAGCACACACACAGGGAATGCTCTGATAGAGGACAGGACCCCACTAGCCCTTTGGGGAGACAGAGGGAGAGTATGCCAGCACACACCAGAACGCTATATATATACAGGGATAACCTTATATAAGTGTTTTTCCCCTTATAGCTGCTGTATGTTTTAATACTGCGCCTAATTAGTGCCCCCCTCTCTTTTTTAACCCTTTCTGTAGTGTAGTGACTGCAGGGGAGAGCCAGGGGAGCTTCCCTCCAACTGAGCTGTGAGGGAAAATGGCGCCAGTGTGCAGAGGAGATAGGCTCCGCCCCCTTTCCGGCGGCCTTATCTCCCGGTTTTTTGTATATTTTGGCAGGGGTTAAATGCATCCATATAGCGCAGGAGCTATATGTGATGTATTTTTTGCCATGTAAGGTATTTCTGTCGTGTTTTATTGCATCTCAGGGCGCCCCCCCCAGCGCCCTGCACCCTCAGTGACCGGAGTATGAAGTGTGCTGAGAGCAATGGCGCACAGCTGCAGTGCTGTGCGCTACCTTATTGAAGACAGGAACGTCTTCTGCCGCCGATTTTTCCGGACCTCTTCGCTCTTCTGGCTCTGTAAGGGGGCCGGCGGCGCGGCTCCGGGACCCATCCAGGCTGGACCTGTGATCGTCCCTCTGGAGCTAATGTCCAGTAGCCAAGAAGCCCAATCCACTCTGCACGCAGGTGAGTTCGCTTCTTCTCCCCTTAGTCCCTCGATGCAGTGAGCCTGTTGCCAGCAGGTCTCACTGAAAATAACAAACCTAAACTAAAACTTTCACTAAGAAGCTCAGGAGAGCCCCTAGTGTGCACCCTTCTTGTCGGGCACAGAAATCTAACTGAGGCTTGGAGGAGGGTCATAGGGGGAGGAGCCAGTGCACACCAGCTAGTCCTAAAGCTTTCTTTAGATGTGCCCAGTCTCCTGCGGAGCCGCTATTCCCCATGGTCCTTACGGAGTCCCCAGCATCCACTTAGGACGTTAGAGAAAATAAGGATAAAGTGGACTACAGAAACTGATGCTCTAAACAAAGGAGAGAGAGAGAGAGATAAAAGCACAAGGGAAAGTGGGCAATCGGAACACCATAGAGAGAGGAGAGATAGAAATGCCTGAAAAAGTAAAGGGGGTTGGGTATGGCATCCGGCGCTCGGGATTCCAGCAGTCACATGATACCTAATCCTAATCCTAACCCTCTGGGGGGGGGTGGCGGATAGGGCTAACCCTCAGGGGGTGGCAGCTAGGACTAACCCCCCCCCCCACCTCCTAGTGCCTTCCCTAACACCCCCTCCCCCGGTCCTAACCCTCCCTCCAATACTCGCCTTCGGGATGTTGGCTGTCTGTGTGCCGGCACCAGTCTCCCAAGTGGTGTCAGGATTCCAACATCGGTCAAATGACCGCCGGTATACCGTCTGCCAGGATGGTAAATGTATCCTGAGGACAGGTAGTGAGTGTGGAGGGATAGGTGGTTCAGTAAAATGTAACAGCTCAAACTGCGATCATTCACTGATAAATTGATTTATAGCTCTCCCTTTTTAACCATTGCAGTCATAAAAGCAATGTTTTTTAAACTTTTAAATAAAGCTTGTTAGCATCCCCAGCACACTGTATATGCTGGGAGATGTAGTTCTCAATATGAAAACATTTAATTACTGTATGAACTCTAATTCCCCAACTGAAACCTCTCACAAACACACACTCCTAAATCTAGTACACACACACACACACACACACACACACACACACACACACACACACACACACACACATTTCCCCAGTACTGACAACTCTCATCACTTCCACACACTGACAACTCCCTCCTGCTCCTCTCCCCACTGACACTGACAGCTCCCTCACAGTCACACACATCCTCCACCCCCCCACACACACACTGATAGCACACATGCACAAATCCCCCCCTCCTCGACACTAACTGTCACGGACTGCTTGGGCAGCAGGGGGCAGGCTCTGACTTGAAGTGCTGAAATTCAACAGCTCTCTCGAACTTGCAAGGCATGGCTGTGCAGCTGTCTCCAGCCATCTCCTTGCCCACTGTGTAATTTGTGGCGTTCTCTGATGTTCCCCGCTCTGCCTCTACAACCGGCACATAATGTACAGCAGTGGTGACTCCTGAGTATGGGCCTGGAGAACTCCGCCTACCGGGGGGTAGGGATTAATAATTTCAAAGGGGCAGAGCTAGGAGTGAAGCAGTGGACAGCAGTTGAGGGGCGTTTCAAACTGTAACAGGGTTGGGACAATTTCAGTATCCTTCCCTCACCGTCTAATTGGTCAGTCCCACGCTGATTGCCATAGCGCTCTTTTGAGACTGCAGAACTCTATCCCTTAGCCACGGTTGGCACAGCTGGATGGTGCCCCTGGCAAGTGCCATCCTGGCCAAGGGGTAGATACGCCCCTGAGGGTCAGGGCCAGCAACAGAAATCTCGGGGCCCAGTACACTGATATCTCTGGGGCCCCCTCAACCCCCCCTTAACTTGGCAGAGGGATCTTTAAAAAAAAATGGAGCCTTTGACTCGGACCGTCAGTGAGGCCGGCAGGTGGTTTTCATACTGGGCTATCCAGCTCTTCGGTGGCGGTGGCAGGGACATTCAGAAAAGGGCCAGCACAGCAACATGCATAATAATGGCAATACAGTATGGACCACAGGGACTGGACAAAGTGATGGGGTAAAAGGAGGGGGGAGGGTTTAGTTGGCCTGTTAATTGTTTTCCTGCTTAAATTGAGCAGTTGGTGGATACACTTTAAAAAGCAATATTAGCACTGTGGCCCCATTATTTCTGTTCTTAATACTTGGAGCCCTGAACAAGTGTCCCCTTTGTCCCCCCTGTCACCGGGCCTGTTCAGGCGTTACCTATGGAGAAGCTGCGACATGACATCCTAGGACACGATACTGCACCATGCATCACCATTATATTTCAGTGTGCCTTGTCAATATTTAAATCTTGTTCTGTGTGACGTGAGTTGTAAATGGTTGAAAATCTCTGTGCTATAACAACACCGCAAAACCACCAAAAGACGTGTTTTGGTAGAGGGACTGCTGGAGGGGCCCATTGGGGCCCCCAGTTTGCTACCCCACCCCAGTATACCTGTGCTGTAGCCAGTGGAAGGGGCACTATCTTCCCGGTGATCTCTTCGGGAAGATGGTGCCGCACATAGAAAGCAAAGACTCTGGCTGCACTCTCCTGCCCTCGCTCTAAGCAAGGTGATCGGGCCACAAAAGGACCCCTGTCGGACCCCGGCCTGTTGGCCACAAAAGGATGCATTGGGGGCGGCATGCGGCCCATGGGTTTGACACCCCTGCCCTAGAGTATCACAATTTGTTTCACGGCACCCCTAGGCCAAAGTTTTTTTTATTGAGAAATTCAGAAAAAAATATAAAATTAAGTAAATTGTGTTTATAGCATGTCATCCTCAGGTTCAGTTATGTTGTGAGGGAATGGTTTTGCCAATTTAATAAAGTATAAATAATTTTAATTGGTCCTGGACCACCAAACTATGCTACCAGTGCAAGAACCCCAGTTTGGAAACTACTGCCATAAAATAAACCTTTTTTGTTTTTTTTAAACTATATGTAATACACCTTAGATCTCAGTTCCTAAAAGGTTTTAAACCTTTGCATACAGTAAACTACACATATTTAAAAATCCTACACCGGGCACAAGTGCTCACGGGCCAATTTCATGGCAGTCTCGGATAGGAGGGCATTGTGGATTCACCAAGGGAATGCTGATGCTGACTCCAAGAAGAAAGGGAGTCTCTTCCCTATGAAGGTGAAGCCTTGTTTGGCGACGGCCTAGTTAATTTGATCTCGGCAGCTCCCGCAGGTAAGTCATCCTTCTTGCCCTATGTTCCCTCTCAACGGATGAAGACGCATCATTATCTGACGCAGTCATTTCGGCCCAATAGATATGCAAGAAGTTAAGATTCCCCTTTCTTTGCAGGTAGAGGAAGGAAAAGAGTGAAGAGGTCTGTAGCCTCGTCAAGATCGCTGGAGCAGAGATCGTCCTCTGCTTCTGCCAAATCCACTGCATGACGCTGGGGCTCTCTTGCAGGAGCCCGCACCAGTGGGGGGCACGTCTAAAACTCTTCAGTCAGTTCTGGATTCATTCGGACCTGGACTCGTGGGCTTTACAAATAGTGTCCCAAAGGTACAAACTGGGGTTTTAAGACGTTCCCCCTCACCGATTGTTCAAATCAGCCTTAGTCAGCAGGGAGAAGGTTTTTATTCAAGCCTCTTCGTGGTCCCGAAGCCGGACGGCTCAGTCAGACCAATCTTAAATCTGAAATCCCTTAATTTCTACCTAAAGAAATTCAATTTCAAGATGGAATCTCTCAGGGTAGTGATCTCCAGTCCGGGGGATAAAGGAGATTTCATGGTTTTGGTAGACATAAAGGATGCCTACTTATATGTTCCCATTTAGCCACTGCATCAAGCTACCTGAGGTTTGCAATTCAGGATTGTCATTACCAATTTCAGACGTTGCCGTTTGGTCTGTCCACGGCTCCGAGGATTTTCACCAGGGTGATGGCGGAAATGATGGTTCTCCTTCGCAAGCAAGGAGTCACAATTATCCCGTACTTGGATGATCTCCTGATAAAGGCGAGATCCAGGGACCAGTTGGTGCAAAACATCTACTCTCCCTGACAGTTCTTCAACAACATGGTTGGCTCCTAAACTTGCCAAAATCGCAGTTGGTCCCAATGACGCGGTTGTTGTTTTTGGGAGTGATACTGGACACAGAAGAGGTTTTCTTCTAGTGGAAAGGCTCTGGAGATCCAGAGTCTGGTCAAACAAATTCTGAAACCAGCAAGAGTGTTAATCCATCAATGCATTCAGTTGCTGGGGAAGATGGTTGCGGCCTACGAGGCCATTCAGTTTGGCAGGTTCCATGCCAGAGTGTTCCAGTGGGACCTGTTGGACAAGTGGTCCGGATCCCACCTACACATGCACCGGAGGATAATCCTGTCTTCCAAGACCAGAATCTCACTCCATTGGTGGCTGCACAGTTCTCACCACCTAGAGGGGCGATGGTTCGGGATCCAGGACGGGATCCTAGGGACCACGGATGCAACCCTCTGAGGCTGGAGAGCAGTCACACAGGGGGAAAACATCCAAGGAAGATGGTCAAGTCTTCCTTGGATGTTTTCATCTCCACATAAATGTTCTGGAGTTAAGGGCCATTTAATAACTGCAGACACAGTACGCACTGGGACGGGTGCCCAGCATCCTCTACGGACTAAGAGAAAAGGATTTACCGGTAGGTATTAAAATCCTATTTTCTCTAACGTCCTAGAGGATGCTGGGGACTCCGTAAGGACCATGGGGATAGACGGGCTCCGCAGGAGACATGGGCACTTTAAGAAAGACTTTAGTTCTGGGTGTGCACTGGCTCCTCCCTCTATGCCCCTCCTCCAGACCTCAGTTTGATACTGTACCCAGTGGAGACTGGGTGCTTTTCAGGAGCTCTCCTGAGCTTTCTGACAGAAAGTATTTTGTTAGGTTTTTAATTTTCAGGGAGCACTGCTGGCAACAGACTCCCTCATCGAGGGACTGAGGGGAGAGAAGCAGCCCTACTCTCTGAGTTGCAAGGTCCTGCTTCTTAGGCTACTGGACACCATTAGCTCCAGTGGGATTGGTACGCAGGATCTCACCCTCGCCGTCCGTCCCAGAGCCGCGCCGCCGTCCCCCTCGCAGAGCCGGAAGATAGAAGCCGGGTGAGTATGAGAAGAAAAGAAGACTTCAGAGGCGGCAGAAGACTTCATGATCTTCACTGAGGTAACGCACAGCACTGCAGCTGTGCGCCTTTGCTCCCATACACCTCACATACTCCGGTCACTGTAAGGGTGCAGGGCGCAGGGGGGGCGCCCTGGGCAGCAATATAAACCTCTTTCGCAAAAATATAACATATATACAGCTGGGCACTTTATATATGTATAAGCCCCCACCAATTTTACAGTTTAAGTGGGACAGAAGCCCGGCTCCGAGGGGGCGGGGCTTCTCCCTCAGCACTCACCAGCGCCATTTTTTCTCCACAGCACCGCTGAGAGGAAGCTCCCCGGACTCTACCCTGCTTATACCACGTTAGACAAGAGGGTTGAAAAGAGGGGGGGGGGGGGCACATAATTCGCAAATTACATACAGCAGCACTACTGGGCAAACATTAAGTTACTGTTTTATTCCTGGGTTATATAGCGCTGGGGGGTGTGCTGGCATACTCTCTCTCTGTCTCTCCAAAGGGCCTTGTGGGGAAACTGTCTTCAGAAAAAGCATTCCCTGTGTGTGAAGTGTGTCGGTACACGTGTGTCGACATGTCTGAGGAAGAAGGCTATATTAGAGAGGAGCAGGAGCAAATGAATGTGGTGTATCCGCCGACAGCTGATTGGATGGATATGTTGAATGTTTTAAATGCTAGTGTAAACTCATTGCACAAAAGATTAGACAAGGCAGAAGCTTTGGGACAGTCAGGGTTTCAACCCATGCCTGATCCTATGTTGCAGGGACTGTCAGGGTCTCATAAGCGCCCACTATCCCAGATTGTTGACACAGATACCGACACGGATTCTGACTCCAGTGTCGATTACGATGATGCAAAGTTACAGCCAAAATTGGCAAAATCCATTCGATTTATGATTATGGCAATAAAAGATGTTTTGCACATCACAGAGGAACCCCCTGTCGCTGACAAGAGGGTACATATGTACAAGGGAAAGAAGCCTGAGGTAACCTTTCCCCCCTCACACGAGCTGAACGAGTTATGTGAAAAAGCTTGGGAATCTCCAGATAAAAGACTGCAGATTTCCAAAAGGATTCTTATGGCGTATCCTTTCCCATCAACGGATAGGTTACGATGGGAATCCTCCCCTAGGGTGGACAAAGCATTAACACGCTTATCCAAGAAGGTAGCCCTCCCGTCCCAGGATATGGCTACCCTCAAAGAGTGTGCTGACCGCAAACAGGAGATTACCCTGAAGTCCATTTATACACATTCAGGTACCTTACTCAGACCGGCAATTGCGTCGGCCTGGGTGTGTAGTGCTGTAGCGGCATGGACAAATACCTTATCTGAGGGGATGGATAGCCTAGACAAGGATACTATTTTATTGACCCTGGGGCATATAAGAGATGCTGTCCTATATATGTGTGTATGCAAACTACAGGTGGTGCTGCAGGGCCCACACCCTTTTACTTGTCTTGTAGAGCAGCTCTGAAGCTGTTACAGTGCCCAGCTGCTGCAAGAAATCAGCTTGAATGCTTCAGGGGCTTGGGCATGGCCAACATGAGCCCCACACCGAAGGAGGGTGGGGGTGTTTAATGCAAACTTGGGGTTATACAAGCGCCGCAAAAGGCCGCCATGCCCTGCATGCCCCTTTTCTCTTTTCATATACAGATGAGGGTTCCAGCCAACTTTGGCCCACTGCTTGGATGACATCACCATATGCAAATCCGTCTGCTGCACAGACCTTCCCCCAGGAATGCTTGCAATAGTTGTTGCATATGGTTTAATGTCTGAGGGTGCTTCAGTATTAGGCAGCCTTCCGCCCTCCCATGTTCATCTGAAAAGATGTGGTCTCCCTGCAGTTGTTGTCCCCAGACGAGAGTTCCCTTGTGCTTCCTCAGTTAAATCTCCTTAACTTGACGGGGGTGTGCCCGAGCAGCCACCCTCCCCAGCCCTATCCCAACACATACTTATCTTGCATATGAGATCTCTTGATCATGAAGATAGTTCTCACAGGTTGAGGTTCATCCTGGCCCCGCTCCCCGCTGGAGAGCGCTGATGGGGACAGCAGCGGGGCTTCAGCAGAAGGGTGAGTACGTGTGGCCAGAGACCTCCCTTCCCATGTGCAGGCCTGCAGAGTCTGCCGCGCAGGATGGGGCATGTGGCACTCTCCCTCCCAGGGGCTCTTCCAGATGTAGCTCCTCAGCAGTATTTTTCCCGGGCTGCGCGGCGCTCTCCCCGACTGGCATCCGCCCTGGAACACTGCCTTCCTCAACGCAACATCAGCAGGGGGCCCAGGCCTCATCACCATCCCAGGTCTTTCTCATGTATGTATCATGTATGTGTGTGTGATATATGTATGAATCATATATGTTTGTGATATATATATATATATATATATGTATCTATCTATCTATCTATCTATCTATCTATCTATCTATCTATCTATCTATCTATCTATCTATCTATCTATCGTATGTGTGTGTATATATATGTATCTATTATGTATGTATGTATCTATCTATCTTGTATGTATGTGTTCTATCTATCTATCTATCTATCTATCTATCTATCTATCGTGTGTGTGATATATGTATGTATCTATCATGTATGTGTTATATGTATGTATCACACCTTCCTCTATACATATACATACATACATACATACATACATACCTACATACACACACACACACACACCTATATCTGTACGTACACTGACATACACACACCAACATCTATACATTAACACGCTGACCCCTAAACGTACACCAACGTACCCACACCTGCATCTATACCTACACATGCTGACACGTGGACGTACACCGGCTTACCCACATGTGAATCTATACATACATGTGCTGACACCTGGACATACACTGATGTACCCACACCTAACATCTATACATACACATGCTAACACCTGGACGTATACAGACGTACCCACATTTGCATCCATGCATATATAGATGTAGGTGTGTGTACGTCAGTGTACGTCCAGGTGTCAACGCGTGTATGTATAGATGCAGGTGTGGGTACGTCTGTGTATGTCCAGGTGTCAGAATGTGTATGTATAGATGCAGGTGTGGGAAGGTCAGTGTAGGTTCAGGTGTCAGCGCGTGTATGTATAGATGCAGGTGCTTGTATGTCCAGATGTCAGTGCATGTATGTATAGATGCAAGTGTGGGTACGTCGGTGTATGTCCATTTGTCAGCGCGTGTATATATAGATGCAGGTGCTTGTATGTTGGTGTATGTCCAGGTGTCAGCATGTGTATGTATAGATGCAGGTGTGGGAATGTTGGTGTATGTCCAGGTGTCAGGGCGTGTATGTATGGATATTAGGTGTGGGTACATCAGTGTATGTCCAGGTGTTAGCGCATGTATGTATAGATGTATATATACACACACATACGATAGATAGATAGATAGATAGATAGATAGATAGATAGATAGATAGATAGATAGATAGATAGATAGATAGATATTATAAGGGCACGGTCGTGCCCTTATATTAAGGCTGAATCGAACAAACTGAATTCTCCCATAGGGAACTTCTGAGATGGGGGCATGGTGTTTGAGGGGCTACACCTCAAAACTGATTGGACGTACTGAGCTGAAATTTGGCATGGGCGTGTAGAATCGTCACCCGGTGCTGCATGCCAAATTTCAGGGCAAAATAATAAAAAATGAGGAATTGGGAGTAACCTAAAGTTCCAACTGTCAGTTTTTTTCTGTGACTTCCTTTGTGGCTTTTTGACACCGTTTTCCTATAGAGTGAATTAGATATTTTTTGGGAAGGCATAACTCCGGATAGAGGACGAATTAAGACTTGGGGTTTGTTTTACTAGATAGAGTATGCCCCAGTGTAGTGCCTTTTGGGGTTGTGGTTTTTCAGAAAGTTATAGGTTTTTTTTAATTAAGAGAAATATGCCTCATTATAGAGATAGGGCTTTTCAATTTGTTGCGGCTGCGCAGTGGCCGCCAGGAGAGCGAGAGTGAGTGAGGGAAGGGGTCTCGTGCAGGCTGAGGTTATAAAAGTAGCTGCTGGCGGCGGGAGGAGAGCCAGCGGTTCCTGGGTGTGTGCACCTGCGGTCCCTTACAGACTGCAGCGACCCATTAGGACTGTGGAGGAGAGGGGTAGCGGCATAGCAGCCGCAGGCTTACCGAAAGTGCTCACTACTGAGCAATATGGTCCCCTTACCCGAAGTGGGAGCCGCAGCGGGAGGAATAGCTGGAGTTGCGCCGCAGGAGAAAGTCAGAGGACATCCAGAAGAGACATCCGGTGCAGCGCTGACTCCTGACTGACAGCGCTTGCCTACTGAGCGGTGTGGTACCCCCACACCTGAAGCGGGTGCGGGAGCGGCAGCGGCAGCCGGAGAAGACAGCTGTGCTGCTCGGAAGAAGTCAGGCAGCAGCAGCAGCACCAGCGGGCTGAGGTGGGGAGGATCAGTATGGTCCCTTACGTGCGGCTCACATTCAGATCCATCCGGCTCCCTTCCCCTCCTCCCCTGCACCCTTAGCAGCCTGCACCCACATCTCATTCACCCACCGCCGCAGACTCCTCCCCCACACGGTTATTATAATAAGTCCACCCCCCTTCCCTCCCTGCTGTGTGTCCAGCCACCCCCCCCCTCACCTGCTGTGTGTCCGGCCTACCCCCCCCCTCACCTGCTGTGTGTCCAGCCCCCCCCCCTCACCTGCTGTGTGTCCAGCCCCCCCCCCTCACCTGCTGTGTGTCCGGCCTACCCCCCCCTCCCTGCTGTGTGTCCAGCCACCCCCCCCCCTCACCTGCTGTGTGTCTGGCCTACCCCCCCCTGCTGTGTGTCCAGCCCCCCCCCTCCCTGCTGTGTGTCCGGCCTACCCCTTCCCCCTCCCTGCTGTTTGTCTGGCCTACCCCCCCCTCCCTGCTGTGTGTCCAGCCCCCCCCCCCTCACCTGCTGTGTGTCCAGCCACCCCCCCCCCTCACCTGCTGTGTGTCCGGCCTACCCCCCCTCCCTGCTGTTTGTCCGGCCACCCTCCCCTGCTGTGTGTCCGGCGGCCTACCCCCCCCGCTCCCTGCTGTGTCCGGCCTACCCCCCCCCTCACCTGCTGTGTGTCCAGCCCCCCCCCTCACCTGCTGTGTGTCCAGCCCCCCCTCCTCCCCTGCTGTGTGTCCGGCCTACCCCCCCCCCCTCCCTGCTGTTTGTCCGGCCACCCTCCCCTCCCCTGCTGTTTGTCCGGCCACCCTCCCCTCCCCTGCTGTGTGTCCGGCCACCCTCCCCTCCCCTGCTGTGTGTCCGGCCACCCTCCCCTCCCCTGCTGTGTGTCCGGCCTACCCCCCCCCTCACCTGCTGCGTGTCCAGCCCCCCCCTCACCTGCTGCGTGTCCAGCCCCCCCCCTCACCTGCTGTGTGTCCAGCCCCCCCCCCTCACCTGCTGTGTGTCCAGCCCCCCCCCCCTCACCTGCTGTGTGTCCAGCCCCCCCCCTCACCTGCTGTGTGTCCAGCCCCCCCCCCCTCACCTGCTGTGTGTCCAGCCCCCCCCTCACCTGCTGTGTGTCCAGCCCCCCCCCCTCACCTGCTGTGTGTCCAGCCCCCCCCTCACCTGCTGTGTGTCCAGCCACCCCCCCTCCCCTGCTGTGTGTCCGGCCTACCCCCCCCCCTCCCTGCTGTTTGTCCGGCCACCCTCCCCTCCCCTGCTGTGTGTCCTGCCTACCCCCCCTCCCTGCTGTGTGTCCAGC